>NC_091991.1:112371745-112407533 GCF_044704955.1 Pristiophorus japonicus | reverse complement strand
GGGAGGAAGAGAGCTAGTGGGGGGGGGGTGGGAGAGAGAGAGGGGGGGGGGTGGGCTGAGAGACTGTGGGGGGGGGGCTGCTGCTGGGAGAGAGAGAGGGGGGGCTGTGGGGGGGTGGAAGGACTGTGGGGGGGGGGGAAGAGAGAGAGAGAGACTGTGGGGGGGGGAGAGAGAGACTGGGGATGGAGAGAGTGACTTGGGGGGGGGGGGGGGAGTGCAGAGAGAGACTGTGGGGGGGGGGAGAGAGAGACTGGGGGTGGGGGGAGAGAGAGACTGTTGGGGGGAGGGGGGTGGGGGTGGAGAGAGAGAGAGTGTTGGGGGGGGGGGGGGGAGAGACTGTGGGGGGGAGAGAGAGAGACTGGGGATGGAGAGAGTGACTTGGGGGGGGGGGGGGGAGCGAGAGAGACTGTGGGGGTGGGGGGAGAGAGAGACTGTTGGGGGGGGGGGTTAGAGAGAGAGGTTGGGGGGGGGAGAGGGCGAGAGGCTGGGGGGGGAGAGAGGGCGAGAGGCTGGGGGGGAGAGAGGGCGAGAGGCTGGGGGGGGAGAGAGGGCGAGAGGCTGGGGGGGGAGAGAGGGCGAGAGGCTGGGGGGGGAGAGAGGGCGAGAGGCTGGGGGGGGAGAGAGGGCGAGAGGCTGGGGGGGGGAGAGAGGGCGAGAGGCTGGGGGGGGAGAGAGGGCGAGAGGCTGGGGGGGGAGAGAGTGACTTGGGGGGGGGGGGGGGGGAGAGAGAGAGACTGTGGGGGTGGGGGGAGAGAGAGACTGTTGGGGGGGGGGGGGGGGAAGAGAGAGAGGCTGGGGGGGGGAGAGGGCGAGAGGCTGGGGGGGGGGGGGAGAGGGCGAGAGGCTGGGGGGGAGAGAGGGCGAGAGGCTGGGGGGGGGAGAGAGGGCGAGAGGCTGGGGGGGCAGAGAGGGCGAGAGGCTGGGGGGGGAGAGAGGGCGAGAGGCTGGGGGGGGAGAGAGGGCGAGAGGCTGGGGGGGGAGAGAGGGCGAGAGGCTGGGGGGGGAGAGAGGGCGAGAGGCTGGGGGGGGGAGAGGGCGAGAGGCTGGGGGGCGGGGAGAGGGAGAGAGGCTGGGGGGCGGGGAGAGGGAGAGAGGCTGGGGGGCGGGGAGAGGGAGAGGGGCTGGGGGGGGCGTGGGAGGGGAGAGAGGCTGGGGGGGTGGAAGAGAGGCTAGGGGGTTGGAAGAGAGGCTGGGGGGAGGAGGGGGGAGAGAGGCTGGGGGGGAGGGGGGAGAGAAAGATGGGGGGGGAGAGAGAGAGACGGTTGGGGGGGAGAGAGAGAGAGAGAGACAGGAGAGAGAGAGAGACGGGGGTGGGGGCTAGAGGGAGAGAGAGAGAGACTGGAGTGGGGAGAGAGAGAGAGAGAGAGAGAGAGAGAGATGGGGGTGGGGGGTAGAGGTAGAGAGAGAGAGACGGGGGTGGGGGGTAGAGAGAGAGAGAGAGAGAGAGACGGGAGTGGGGGATGCGAGAGAGAGAGAGAGAGAGAGAGACGGGGGTGGGGGGGCGAGAGAGAGAGACGGGGCTGGGGGGAGAGAGAGAGAGAGAGAGAGAGACACACGGGGGTGGTGGGGGGGGAAGAGAGAGAGATATATGAGAGAGAGAGAGAGAGATATATGAGAGAGAGAGAGAGAGATATATGAGAGAGAGAGAGAGATATTTGAGAGAGAGAGAGAGATATTTGAGAGAGAGAGAGAGATATATGAGAGAGAGAGAGAGATATATGAGAGAGAGAGAGAGATATATGAGAGAGAGAGAGAGATATATGAGAGAGAGAGAGAGATATATGAGAGAGAGAGAGAGATATATGAGAGAGAGAGAGAGAGATATATGAGAGAGAGAGAGAGAGAGATATATGAGAGAGAGAGAGAGAGAGATATAGAGAGAGAGAGAGAGATATATGAGAGAGAGAGAGAGATATATGAGAGAGAGAGAGAGAGATATATGAGAGAGAGAGAGAGAGAGAGATATGAGAGAGAGATATGAGAGATATGAGAGAGAGAGAGAGAGATATATGAGAGAGAGAGAGAGATATATGAGAGAGAGAGAGAGATATATGAGAGAGAGAGAGAGAGATATGAGAGAGAGAGAGAGAGAGAGAGAGACGGGGGTGGGGGGGAGAGAGAGAGAGAGAGAGAGAGACGGGGTGGGGGGAGAGAGAGAGAGACGGGGGTGGGGGGAGGGAGAGAGAGAGAGACGGGGGTGGGGAGAGGGGAGAGAGAGAGACTGGGGTGGGGGGGTAGAGGGAGAGAGAGAGAGACGGGTGTGGGGGGTAGAGGGAGAGAGAGAGAGAGATGGGAGTGGGGAGAGAGAGAGATGGAGGTGGGGGGTAGAGGGAGAGAGAGAGAGAGACGGGGTGGGGGATGCAAGAGTGAGAGAGAGAGACGGGGGTGGGGTGGCGAGAGAGAGAGAGACGGGGGTGGGGGGGGGGGGGAGGAGAGAGAGAGAGACGGGGCTGGGGGAGAGAGAGAGACACACACGGGGGTGGTGGGGGGGGAGAGAGAGAGAGAGACGGGGTGGGGGGGGGAAGAGAGAGAGAGACGGGGGTGGGGGGAGAGAGAGAGAGAGAGAGACGGGGGTGGGGGGAGAGAGAGAGAGAGAGAAAGAGATGGGGGTGGGGGAGAGAGAGAGAGATGGGGGTGGGGGGAGAGAGATGGGGGTGGGGGGTGGGGGGAGAGAGATGGGGGTGGGGGGGGAGAGAGAGAGAGAGAGAGAGGGATGGGGGTGGGGGGGAGAGAGAGAGAGAGAGATGGGGGTGGGGGGAGAGAGAGAGAGAGAGAGAGAGAGAGAGACGGGGGGTTGGGGGCGAGAGAGACTGGGGGGGGGCGAGAGAGACTGGGGGGGGGCGAGAGAGACTAGGGGGCGGCGAGAGAGACTGGGGGCGGCGAGAGAGACTGGGGGGGGCAGAGAGAGACTGGGGGGGGCAGAGAGAGACTGGGGGGGGAAGAGAGAGACTGGGGGGGGAAGAGAGAGACTGGGGGGGGAAG
Source organism: Pristiophorus japonicus (assembly GCF_044704955.1). NCBI lineage: Eukaryota > Metazoa > Chordata > Chondrichthyes > Pristiophoridae > Pristiophorus > Pristiophorus japonicus. The sequence goes on along the minus strand of NC_091991.1, from coordinate 112,404,551 downwards.
AGAGAGACTGGGGGGGAAGAGAGAGACTGGTGGGGGAAGAGAGAGAGAGACTGGGGGGGGAGAGAGAGAGAGAGAGAGAGACTGGGGGGGGAAGAGAGAGAGAGAGAGAGACTGGGGGGTGGAGAGGGCGAGAGGCTGGGGGGTGGAGAGGGCGAGAGGCTGGGGGTGGAGAGAGGGCGAGAGGCTGGGGGGGGAGAGAGGGCGAGAGGCTGGGGGTGGGAGAGGGCGAGAGGCTGGGGGGGGAGAGGGCGAGAGGCTGGGGGGGGGGAAGAGGGCGAGAGGCTGGGGGGGGGGGAAGAGGGCGAGAGGCTGGGGGGGAGAGAGGGCGAGAGGCTGGGGGGAGAGAGAGGGCGAGAGGCTGGGGGGCGGGGAGAGGGCGAAAGGCTGGGGGGCGGGGAGAGGGAGAGAGGCTGGGGGGCGGTGAGAGGGAGAGGGGCTGGAGGGGGGCGGGGGGTGGAAGAGAGCCTGGGGGGGTGGAAGAGAGGCTGGGGGGGGGAGGGGGAGGGGGGAGAGAGGCTGGGGGGGAGGGGGGAAGAGTAAGATGGGGGGGAGAGAGAGAGACGGTTGGGAGGGGGAGAGACAGGAGAGAGAGAGAGAGAGACGGGGGTGGGCGCTAGAGGGAGAGAGAGAGAGAGAGAGACTGGAGTGGGGAGAGAGAGAGAGAGAGAGAGAGAGACGGGGGTGGGGGGTAGAGGTAGAGAGAGAGACGGGGGTGGGGGGTAGAGAGAAAGAGAGAGAGACGGGGGTGGGGGATGCGAGAGAGCGAGAGAGAGAGAGAGAGAGCGAGAGAGAGACGGGGGTGGGGGGCGAGAGAGAGAGACGGGGCTGGGGGGAGAGAGAGAGAGACGGGGGTGGGGGGAGGGAGAGAGAGAGAGAGAGACGGGGGTGGGGGGGGGGTGAGAGTGCGTGGGGGGAGAGAGAGAGAGAGAGAGAGGGAGAGAGAGAGACGGGGGTGGGGAGAGGGGAGAGAGAGAGACGGGAGAGGGGAGAGAGAGAGACTGGGGTGGGGGTTAGAGGGAGAGAGAGAGAGACGGGGGTGGGGGGTAGAGGGAGAGAGAGAGAGATGGGAGTGGGGAGAGAGAGAGAGAGAGATGGGGGTGGGGGGTAGAGGGAGAGAGAGAGAGAGACGGGGGTGGGGGATGCAAGAGTGAGAGAGAGAGACTGGGGGGGGGGGAGAGAGAGAGACTCGGGGGGGAGAGAGAGAGACTGGGGGGGGGGAGAGAGAGAGACTGGGGGGGGGAGAGAGAGAGAGAGGCTGGGGGGGGAGAGGGCGAGAGGCTGGGGGGGGAAGAGGGCGAGAGGCTGGGGGGGGAGAGGGCGAGAGGCTGGGGGGGGGAGAGGGCGAGAGGATGGGGGGGGGGGGAGAGGGCGAGAGGCTGGGGGGGAGAGGGCGAGAGGCTGGGGGGGGAGAGAGGGCGAGAGGCTGGGGGGGGAGAGAGGGCGAGAGGCTGGGGGGGGAGAGAGGGCGAGAGGCTGGGGGGGGGAGAGGGCGAGAGGCTGGGGGGCGGGGAGAGGGAGAGAGGCTGGGGGGCGGGGAGAGGGAGAGAGGCTGGGGGGCGGGGAGAGGGAGAGGGGCTGGGGGGGCGTGGGAGGGGAGAGAGGCTGGGGGGGTGGAAGAGAGGCTGGGGGGTTGGAAGAGAGGCTGGGGGGAGGAGGGGGGAGAGAGGCTGGGGGGGAAGGGGGAGAGAAAGATGGGGGGGAGAGAGAGAGACGGTTGGGGGGGAGAGAGAGAGAGAGACAGGAGAGAGAGAGAGACGGGGGTGGGGGCTAGAGGGAGAGAGAGAGAGACTGGAGTGGGGAGAGAGAGAGAGACGGGGGTGGGGGTAGAGGTAGAGAGAGAGAGACGGGGGTGGGGGGTAGAGAGAGAGAGAGAGAGAGAGAGACGGGGGTGGGGGATGCGAGAGAGAGAGAGAGAGAGAGAGAGAGAGAGAGAGAGACGGGGGTGGGGGGGCGAGAGAGAGAGACGGGGCTGGGGGGAGAGAGAGAGAGAGAGACACACGGGGGTGGTGGGGGGGGAAGAGAGAGAGATATATGAGAGAGAGAGAGAGAGATATATGAGAGAGAGAGAGAGAGATATATGAGAGAGAGAGAGAGAGATATATGAGAGAGAGAGAGAGAGAGATATATGAGAGAGAGAGAGAGAGATATATGAGAGAGAGAGAGAGATATATGAGAGAGAGAGAGAGATATATGAGAGAGAGAGAGAGAGAGATATGAGAGAGAGAGAGAGAGATATGAGAGAGAGAGAGAGAGATATGAGAGAGAGAGAGAGAGACGGGGGTGGGGGGAGAGAGAGAGAGAGAGACGGGGTGGGGGGAGACGGGGGTGGGGGGAGGGAGAGAGAGAGAGAGAGAGACGGGGGTGGGGAGAGGGGAGAGAGAGAGACTGGGGTGGGGGGGTAGAGGGAGAGAGAGAGAGACGGGTGTGGGGGGTAGAGGGAGAGAGAGAGAGAGATGGGAGTGGGGAGAGAGAGAGATGGAGGTGGGGGGTAGAGGGAGAGAGAGAGAGAGACGGGGTGGGGGATGCAAGAGTGAGAGAGAGAGACGGGGGTGGGGTGGCGAGAGAGAGAGAGACGGGGGTGGGGGGGGGGAGGAGAGAGAGAGAGACGGGGCTGGGGGAGAGAGAGAGACACACACGGGGGTGGTGGGGGGGGAGAGAGAGAGAGAGACGGGGGTGGGGGGGGGGAAGAGAGAGAGAGACGGGGGTGGGGGGTGGGGGGAGAGAGAGAGAGAGAGAGAGAGAAAGAGATGGGGGTGGGGGAGAGAGAGAGAGATGGGGGTGGGGGGAGAGAGATGGGGGTGGGGGGAGAGAGAGAGAGAGAGAGAGAGAGGGAGATGGGGGTGGGGGGGAGAGAGAGAGAGAGAGAGAGAGAGAGAGAGAGAGAGAGATGGGGGTGGGGGGAGAGGGAGAGAGAGAGAGACGGGGGGTGGGGGGCGAGAGAGACTGGGGGGGGGGCGAGAGAGACTGGGGGGGGGCGAGAGAGACTGGGGGGCGGCGAGAGAGACTGGGGGGCGGCGAGAGAGACTGGGGGGGCAGAGAGAGACTGGGGGGGGCAGAGAGAGACTGGGGGGGGAAGAGAGAGACTGGGGGGGGAAGAGAGAGACTGGGGGGGGAAGAGAGAGACTGGTGGGGGAAGAGAGAGAGAGACTGGGGGGGAGAGAGAGAGAGAGAGAGACTGGGGGGGGAAGAGAGAGAGAGAGAGAGACTGGGGGGTGGAGAGGGCGAGAGGCTGGGGGGTGGAGAGGGCGAGAGGCTGGGGGTGGAGAGAGGGAGAGAGGGCGAGAGGCTGGGGGTGGGAGAGGGCGAGAGGCTGGGGGGGGAGAGGGCGAGAGGCTGGGGGGGGAGAGGGCGAGAGGCTGGGGGGGGGGAAGAGGGCGAGAGGCTGGGGGGGGGGGGAAGAGGGCGAGAGGCTGGGGGGGAGAGAGAGGGCGAGAGGCTGGGGGGCGGGGAGAGGGCGAGAGGCTGGGGGGCGGGGAGAGGGCGAGAGGCTGGGGGGCGGGGAGAGGGCGAGAGGCTGGGGGGCGGGGAGAGGGAGAGAGGCTGGGGGGCGGTGAGAGGGAGAGGGGCTGGAGGGGGGCGGGGGGTGGAAGAGAGCCTGGGGGGGTGGAAGAGAGGCTGGGGGGGGGAGGGGGAGGGGGGAGAGAGGCTGGGGGGGAGGGGGGAAGAGTAAGATGGGGGGGAGAGAGAGAGACGGTTGGGAGGGGGAGAGACAGGAGAGAGAGAGAGAGAGAGAGACGGGGGTGGGCGCTAGAGGGAGAGAGAGAGAGAGAGAGACTGGAGTGGGGAGAGAGAGAGAGAGAGAGAGAGAGAGAGACGGGGGTGGGGGGTAGAGGTAGAGAGAGAGACGGGGGTGGGGGGTAGAGAGAAAGAGAGAGAGACGGGGGTGGGGGATGCGAGAGAGCGAGAGAGAGAGAGAGAGAGAGCGAGAGAGAGACGGGGGTGGGGGGGCGAGAGAGAGAGACGGGGGTGGGGGGGCGAGAGAGAGAGACGGGGCTGGGGGGAGGGGGAGAGAGAGAGAGAGAGAGAGAGACGGGGGTGGGGGGGGAGTGAGAGTGCGTGGGGGGAGAGAGAGAGAGAGAGAGAGAGAGAGGGAGAGAGAGAGACGGGGGTGGGGAGAGGGGAGAGAGAGAGACGGGAGAGGGGAGAGAGAGAGACTGGGGTGGGGGTTAGAGGGAGAGAGAGAGAGACGGGGGTGGGGTGTAGAGGGAGAGAGAGAGAGATAGGAGTGGGGAGAGAGAGAGAGATGGGGGTGGGGGGTAGAGGGAGAGAGAGAGAGAGACGGGGGTGGGGGATGCAAGAGTGAGAGAGAGAGACTGGGGGGGGGGAGAGAGAGAGACTCGGGGGGGAGAGAGAGAGGCTGGGGGGGGAGAGGGCGAGAGGCTGGGGGGGGAAGAGGGCGAGAGGCTGGGGGGGGAAGAGGGCGAGAGGCTGGGGGGGGAGAGGGCGAGAGGCTGGGGGGGGAGAGGGCGAGAGGATGGGGGGGGGGGGAGAGGGCGAGAGGATGGGGGGGGGGAGAGGGCGAGAGGCTGGGGGGGAGAGGGCGAGAGGCTGGGGGGGGAGAGAGGGCGAGAGGCTGGGGGGGGAGAGAGGGCGAGAGGCTGGGGGGGAGAGGGCGAGAGGCTGGGGGGCGGGGAGAGGGAGAGAGGCTGGGGGGCAGGGAGAGGGAGAGGGGCTGGGGGGGGGGGCGGGGGGAGGGGAGAGAGGCTGGGGGGGTGGAAGAGAGGCTGGGGGGGTGGAAGAGAGGCTGGGGGGGGGGAGGGGGAGGGGGGAGAGAGGCTGGAGAGGAGGGGGGAGAGAGAGAGACGGTTGGGGGGGAGAGAGAGAGACTGGGGTGGGGGGGTAGAGAGAGCGAGAGAGCGAGGGTAGAGAGAGCGAGAGAGCGACGGGGGTGGGGGGGCGAGAGAGAGAGACGGGGCTGGGGGGAGAGAGAGAGAGAGAGACACACACACGGGGGTGGTGGGGGGGGAGAGAGAGATATATGAGAGAGAGAGAGACGGGGGTGGGGGGGAGAGAGAGAGAGACGGGGTGGGGGGAGAGAGAGAGAGACGGGGGTGGGGGGAGGGAGAGAGAGAGAGAGAGACGGGGGTGGGGGGGGGGGAGTGAGAGTGCGTGGGGGGAGAGAGAGAGAGAGAGAGAGAGGGAGAGAGGGAGAGAGAGAGACGGGGGTGGGGAGAGGGGAGAGAGAGAGACGGGAGAGGGGAGAGAGAGAGACTGGGTGGGGGTTAGAGGGAGAGAGAGAGAGACGGGGTGGGGGGTAGAGGGAGAGAGAGAGCGATGGGAGTGGGGAGAGAGAGAGAGAGAGATGGGGGTGGGGGGTAGAGGGAGAGAGAGAGAGAGACGGGGGTGGGGATGCAAGAGTGAGAGAGAGAGACTGGGGGGGGGGAAGAGAGAGAGACTCGGGGGGAGAGAGAGAGACTGGGGGGGGGAGAGAGAGAGAGAGAGAGACTGGGGGGGGAGAGAGAGAGAGAGAGACTGGGGGGGGAGAGAGAGAGAGAGAGAGAGGCTGGGGGGTAGAGAGAGAGAGAGAGAGAGGCTGGGGGGGGAGAGGGCGAGAGGCTGGGGGGGAGAGGGCGAGAGGCTGGGGGGGGAGAGGGCGAGAGGATGGGGGGGGGAGAGGGCGAGAGGCTGGGGGGGGGAGAGAGGGCGAGAGGCTGGGGGGGAGAGAGGGCGAGAGGCTGGGGGGGGAGAGGGCGAGAGGCTGGGGGGCGGGGAGAGGGGAGAGGGAGAGAGGCTGGGGGGCGGGGAGAGGGAGAGGGGCTGGGGGGGGGCGGGGGGAGGGGAGTGAGGCTGGGGGGTGGAAGAGAGGCTGGGGGGGTGGAAGAGAGGCTGGGGGGGGGAGGGGGAGGGGGGAGAGAGGCTGGAGGGGAGGGGGGAGAGAGAGAGACGGTTGGGGGGGGAGAGAGAGAGACTGGGGGTGGGGGGGTAGAGGGAGAGAGAGAGAGAGACGGGGGTGGGGGGTAGAGGGAGAGAGAGAGAGATGGGAGTGGGGAGAGAGAGAGATGGGGGTGGGGGTAGAGGGAGAGGGAGAGAGAGAGAGAGAGACGGGGGTGGGGGCTGCAAGAGTGAGAGAGAGAGACGGGGGTGGGGTGACGAGAGAGAGAGAGACGGGGGTGGGGTGGGGGAGAGAGAGACGGGGCTGGGGGAGAGAGAGAGAGAGAGAGAGAGACACACACGGGGGTGGTGGGGGGGGAGAGAGAGAGATATATATGAGAGAGAGAGAGACGGGGATGGGGGGGGGAAGAGAGAGCGAGAGAGAGAGAGAGACGGGGGTGGGGGAGAGAGAGAGAGAAAGAGATGGGGTGGGGGGAGAGAGATGGAGGTGGGGGGAGAGAGATGGGGTGGGGGGAGAGAGTTGGGGGTGGGGGGAGAGAGATGGGGGTGGGGAGAGAGAGAGAGAGAGAGAGAGAGATGGGGTGGGGGAGAGAGAGAGAGAGAGAGAAGAGAGAGATGGGGTGGGGGGAGAGAGAGAGAGAGAGAGAGAGAGAGAGAGAGAGAGATGGGGGTGGGGGGAGAGAGAGAGAGAGAGAGACGGGGGTGGGGGAGAGAGAGAGAGAGAGAGAGAGGCGGGGGGTGGGGGGCGAGAGAGACTGGGGGGGAAGAGAGAGACTGGGGGGGAAGAGAGAGACTGGGGGGGAAGAGAGAGACTGGGGGGGAAGAGAGAGACTGAGGGGGAAGAGAGAGACTGGGGGGAAGAGAGAGACACGGGGGGGAAGAGAGAGACTGGGGGGGAAGAGAGAGACTGAGGGGGAAGAGAGAGACTGGGGGGGAAGAGAGAGACACGGGGGGGAAGAGAGAGACACGGGGGGAAGAGAGAGACACGGGGGGAAGAGAGAGACACGGGGGGAAGAGAGAGACACGGGGGGAAGAGAGAGACACGGGGGGAAGAGAGAGACACGGGGGGAAGAGAGAGACACGGGGGGAAGAGAGAGACACGGGGGGAAGAGAGAGACACGGGGGGAAGAGAGAGACACGGGGGGAAGAGAGAGACACGGGGGGAAGAGAGAGACACGGGGGGAAGAGAGAGACACGGGGGGAAGAGAGAGACACGGGGGGAAGAGAGAGACACGGGGGGAAGAGAGAGACACGGGGGGAAGAGAGAGACACGGGGGGAAGAGAGAGACACGGGGGGAAGAGAGAGACACGGGGGGAAGAGAGAGACACGGGGGAAGAGAGAGACACGGGGGGAAGAGAGAGACACGGGGGGAAGAGAGAGACACGGGGGGGAAGAGAGAGACACGGGGGGGAAGAGAGAGACACGGGGGGGAAGAGAGAGACACGGGGGGGAAGAGAGAGACACGGGGGGAAGAGAGAGACACGGGGGAAGAGAGAGACACGGAGAGAGAGAGAGACACTGGGGGGGGGAGAGAGAGAGAGACACTGGGGGGGGAGAGAGAGAGAGACGGGGGGGGGGGAGAGAGAGAGACGGGGGGGGGGGGAGAGAGAGAGACGGGGGGGGGGGAGAGAGAGAGACGGGGGGGGGGGAGAGAGAGAGACGGGGGGGGGGAGAGAGAGAGACGGGGGGGGGGAGAGAGAGAGACGGGGGGGGGGAGAGAGAGAGACGGGGGGGGGGAGAGAGAGAGACGGGGGGGGAGAGAGAGAGACTGGGGGGGGGAAGAGAGAGAGAGAGACTGGGGGGGGAGGGAGAGAGAGAGAGACTGGGGGGGAGAGAGAGAGAGACTGGGGGGGAGAGAGAGAGAGACTGGGGGGGAGAGAGAGACTGGGGGGGAAGAGAGAGAGAGAGAGACTGGGGGGGGCGAGAGAGAGAGAGACTGGGGGGGCGAGAGAGAGAGAGACTGGGGGGGGGAGAGAGAGAGAGACTGGGGGGGGAGGGAGAGAGAGAGAGACTGGGGGGAGAGAGAGAGAGACTGGGGGGAGAGAGAGAGAGACTGTGGGGGGAGAGAGAGAGAGACTGTGGGGGGAGAGAGAGAGAGACTGTGGGGGGGGAGAGAGAGAGACTGTGGGGGGGAGAGAGAGAGACTGTGGGGGGGAGAGAGAGAGTGAGACTGAGGGGGGGGAGAGAGAGAGAGAGAGAGAGAGAGAGAGAGAGAGAGAGACTGGGGGGGGGAAGAGAGAGAGAGACGGGGGGGGGGAGAGAGCGAGAGAGAGAGAGAGAGAGAGAGAGACTGGGGGGGGAAGAGAGAGAGAGAGAGAGACTGGGGGGGGAGAGAGACTGGGGGGGGAGAGAGACAGACTGGGGGGGGGGGGAAGAGAGAGAGAGACTGGGGGGGGGGAAAGAGAGAGAGAGAGACTGGGGGGTGAGAGAAAGACACGGGGGGGGGGGGGAGAGAGAGACACGGGGGGGAGAGAGAGAGACTCGGGGGGGGGGGGGGAGGAGAGAGAGAGAGAGAGAGAGAAAGAGAGAGAGACTGGGGCGGGGAAGAGAGAGAGAGAGAGAGACTGGGGGGGGGGGAAGAGAGAGAGACGGGGGGGGGGAGAGAGAGACTGGGGATGGAGAGAGTGACTTGGGGAGGGGGGGGGGAGGTGGGAGAGAGAGACTGTGGGGGGGGGGTGGGAGAGAGAGACTGTGGGGGGGGGGGTGGGAGAGAGAGACTGTGGGGGGGGGGGTGGGAGAGAGAGACTGGGGGGGGGGCTGGGAGAGAGAGACTGTGGGGGTTGTGTGGGAGAGGGAGAGACTGTGGGGGGGGGGGAGAGAGAGAGAGAGACTTGGGGGGGGGGGGGGGGGAGAGACACTGGAGGGGGGAGAGAGAGACTGGGGATGGAGAGAGTGACTTGGGGGGGGTGGGGGGGGAAGTGGGAGAGAGAGACTGTGGGGGGGGAGAGAGAGACTGGGGGTGGGGGGAGAGAGAGTCTGTTGGGGGGGGGTGGGGGTGGAGAGAGAGAGTGTTGGGGTGGAGAGAGAGAGTGTTGGGGGGGGAGAGACTGTGGGGGGGAGAGAGAGAGACTGGGGATGGAGAGAGTGACTTGGGGGGGGGGGGAGAGACTGTGGGGGGGAGAGAGAGAGACTGGGGATGGAGAGAGTGACTTGGGGGGGGGGGGGTGGGGGGAGAGAGAGACTGTGGGGGTGGGGGGAGAGAGAGACTGTTGGGGGGGGGGGGGGAAGAGAGAGAGGCTGGGGGGGGAAAGAGGGCGAGAGGCTGGGGGGGGGAGAGGGCGAGAGGCTGGGGGGGGGGAGAGGGCGAGAGGCTGGGGGGGGAGAGGGCGAGAGGCTGGGGGGGGAGAGGGCGAGAGGCTGGGGGGTGAGGGAGGGCGAGAGGCTGGGGGGGGGGAGAGGGCGAGAGGCTGGGGGGGGCGGGGAGAGGGAGAGAGGCTGGGAGGCGGGGAGAGGGAGAGAGGCTGGGGGGCGGGGAGAGGGAGAGGGGCTGGGGGGGGGCGGGGGGAGGGGAGAGAGGCTGGGGGGGTGGAAGAGAGGCTGGGGGGTGAGGGGGGAGAGAGGCTGGGGGGGCGGGGAGAGAAAGATGGGGGGGGGAGAGAGAGAGAGAGAGACGGGGAGGAGAGGGAGGGAGAAACGGTGGGGTGGGCGGGGGGGGGAAGAGAGAGAGACTGGGAGGTGAGAGGGGATTGGAGGGGAGAGAGTGATCTCTGGGAAGATGAATCACGTTCTTACGTTGGAGTGGATGATATCCAGAAGTCACTACACTGTCACTATTCACTTCATACCCAATAAACCTGTTGACAAATCCGCACACAATGCCCCATCTATGGTGGGGGGAAGGGGATAAGGAGGGACTTTACCTTACTTGCGCTGGGATAAGGAGGGACTTTGGCTGGGGGAGGGATGTTCTTGGACGGTGCTGAAATTGTAAAAATAATTCCCAATTAATCCTACTGTTAAGCTCTCGACAGCCTTTCATCAAATATTCCCGTTTTTAAAATGGCATCCGTACCATTTGCTTAAGGTTTGCTAAGATCAGGTAAGACCTTACTTTTCAGGACAGTATTTAGGGCGGGCAATAAATGGATTTTAGTGATCAATTTGAGTTTTGGGGGCTGTAATTGTAAGTGAGCAGTAACCGATTTAAAAAAAATCAAATTTGCATTTCTGGCCGGGTAATATGAAGAATTTCCAGCCCCCAGTGTAGTCAATCTTTCCTTGCACATCATCCCTTAAAGTGCTGGGGTTGAGCATGTAGCCCTTCCCTGTCTCCCCTCCAATCACTCAATATCCTGTCAGAAATAAGGAGACCAAAACTGCATGCAGTACTCCAGACGTGGTGTCACCAGGGCTAAATACAGTTTTAAAATGACCCCCTGCTATGCATCCCAATATTCTGTTTGCTTCTTTTTTACAGCCTGGTAACATTGTGCTGATTTTAGTAACCCCCCCCCAAGATCTCATGTATGTTCCCATTTAGTATATAATCCACACCAATCTTCCCCTTGCCCATTCCTACTTTTCCCTGCATTAAATTAGAATAAGACAACTCTTAAAAAAAAAAAAAAATTTAACCTGTTGAATTTTGAATAAGGGGATGAGAAGATTTGGAAACTTTCGGCTAACTTCATTTAAATGTGGCGAAAGCTTTGATAAAAGAGAGATTTGCATTTCTATAGCACCTTTCACGTCCTTGAAACGTCCCAAAGCGCTTTACAGCCAATCACTTACTTTTGAAGTGTTGTGATGTAGGAAGCCAATTTGCGCACAGGAAGCTCCCACAAACAGCGATGACCAGATAATCTGATTTAGTGATGTTGATTGAAGGGTAAATATTGGCCAGGACACCGGGGATAACTCTCCTGTTCCTCTTCGAAATACCATGGAATCTTTTGCATCCACCTGAGAGGGCAGATGGGGGCCTTGGTTTAATGTCTCATCTGAAAGGAGGCGCCTCCGACAGTGCAGCACTCCCTCAGCACTCGGAGTGTCAGCCTGAGAGTTTGGGCTCAAGTGTCTGGAGTAGGGCTTGAACCTACGACCCTCCGACTCGGAGGTGAGAGTGCTGCCCACTGAGCCACGGCTGATAAATAAATCAATTTGCCTCTTGCTTCGTGCTTAAAGTTACCAAAATTTAGCCCTCTAGAAGTTGAAGCATCACATTTTTAAGGTGTACCTTTCGCTTGAATGCACGGAAGCTTCCCAGTTATCCGGGAGGTCCTTGTAATTTCTGTAGACGGTGAGCTGTAGTGGAGTTCCCATTGGAATCTCTCCCACTAGGCGGCGCACTTCACGCAACTTGTAGCCCAGGACATTTGTGTCGCCAATTTTAACCAGGACATCGCCTGTGTATGTAAAAACAAACATAGCAAGAAAACTGAAGGGAGAATTAGACAGACTGACAGAAATTAATGCAATGTGGAGATTCCCCCACCCCGCATTACTCCCACTGCTGTACCAAATGTCGCAGTATCACGTCTGTGTAACAGGTATTTAAATGGGATTTGTACCACTCCTGTTGCCTTTTTAACATTGCATAGACTTTTAAAAATTGCTTCCTTCGTTCTCATTCATTCTCGGGATGTGGGCGTCGCTGGCAAGGCCGGCTTTTATTGCCCATCCCTAATTGCCCTTGTGAAGGAGGTGGTGAGCTGCCGCCTTGAACCGCTGCAGTCCGTGTGGTGCGGTTAGGGAGGGAGTTCCAGGATTGTGACCCAGCGACGATGAAGGAACGGTGTGTAGTTTGGAGGTGGTGATGTTCCGTGTGCCTACTGCCCTTGTCATTCTAGGTGGTGGGTTAGGGCGGCGCTTGTGTGCGACTTTTCAATAAGGTTTTCCGTTCCGCCCATGTCCTTGCACCCCAGTGGTCAACAGGAAGATCGAACCCTCACAATTTATCATCCAGAGGTGGCGCTCTGAGCTTGGGTGTATGTACAGATGGGAGTGCAGTCCTGGACATGAGAATTCAACTCAGAGTCGGGCAGTATGAACAAAGTACTGCCTGGCTGGTACAGATTCTGTTGCTACCAGCCCCAGACTGTATTACAGGCTCAAGGCCACATTCTGGTGCAGTGTTGCCCAATACATTCGCCACTAGACACAACTCTTTTGGTTGGATACCAATAAAACATTTAAATCAAGCACCCCCCAATCTGGGGGGCCGCTCCAAACATTTTCCAATGCCCTTTTTTTTCTTTTTTGTATTTTTGTGGGGGGTTTTTTGGGCATTAAAACCATAATTTACAAGTGCCCCCTATAAAAGGGGAGGGGGACACTAAAAACCCGGCAATTAAAACAAATTAAACTTTAAAACATATAAAATCAAATTAAAATTTGGTTGCCGGGGGTGAATGATGCACTCCAGTCCCTCCGGCGCCCACCTCTCGCGGAAGGCCGCGAGCGTACCGGTGGACACCATGTGCTCCATCTCCAGGGACACCTAGGCTCGGATGTAGGCGCGGAAGAGAGGCAGGCAGTCAGGTTGAACGACCCCCTCGACCACCCGCTGCCTGGCCCGGCTGATGGCACCCTTGGCCGTGCCCAGGAGCAGTCCTACGAGGAGGCCCTCGGACCTACCCGCTCCCCTCCGCACAGGGTGCCCAAAGATCAGGAGTGTGGGACTGAAGTGCTACCAGAATTTCAGGAGCAGCCCCTTTAAATAATGGAACAGGGGCTGCAACTTCGTCGCCACTAGACACAACTCTTTTGGGGGGGGAGACAAAATAAACATTAAATCAAGTGGCCCCTAATCTGGGGAACACTCCAGCCACTTTTCAAATGCCCTTTTTTTGTGATTTTCTTTGGGGCAATAAAATCATAAAGTTTACAAGTGCCCCCTATAAAAGGGGAGGGGGACACTAAAAATCCAGCAATTAAACAAATTAAACTTTAAAACATATAAAATCAAATTAAAATTTGGTTGCCACCGGTGACGATGCACTCCAGTCCCTCCGGCGCCCACCTCTCGCAGAAGGCCGCGAGCGTACCGGTGGACACCGTGTGCTCCATCTCCAAGGACACCCTGGCCCGGATGTAAGCACAGAAGAGAGGCAGGCTGAACGACCCCCTCGACCACCCGCTGCCTGGACCGGCTGATGGCACCCTTAGCCGTGCCCAGGAGCAGTCCAACGAGAAGGCCCTCGGACCTACCTGCTCCCCTCCGCACAGGGTGCCCAAAGATCAGGAGTGTGGGACTGAAGTGCAACCAGAATTTCAGGAGCAGCCCCTTTAAATATTGGAACAGGGGCTGCAACCTCGTCGCCACTAGACACAACTCTTTTGGGGGGGAACAAAATAGACATTGGATCAAGTGCCCCCCGATCTGGGGGACACTCCAGACACTTAACTGCCCCTTTTTCTAATAAATGTTTTTTTGGGGTTTTTTTTGTGTTTCTTAAAAATTTTTTGGGGGGGCATTGAAACCATATATTTTACAAATGCCCCCTATAAAAGGGGAGGGGGACACTAAGAACCCGGCAATTAAAACAAATTAAACTTTAAAACAAATAAAATCAAATTAAAATTTGGTTGCCGGGGGTGACGATGCACTCCAGTCCCTCCGGTGCCCACCTCTCGCGGAAGGCCGCGAGCGTACCGGTGGACACCGTGTGCTCCATCTCTAAGGACATCGCCACTAGACACAACTCTTTTAGTTGGATAACAAAAAACAGTTAAGTAAAGTGCCCTCCAATCTGGGGGACACACCAAACATTTTCAAGGCCCTTTTTTTTTGTGTTTTTTTTTGTATTTCTTTTTTGTTTTTTTGTGGCACTAAAATCAATTTTTTTCCCAAGTGCCCCCTATAAAAGTGGAGGGGGACACTAAAAACACCGGCAATTAAAACAAATTAAACTTTAAAACATAAAATCAAATTAAAATTTGGTTGCCGGGGGTGATGATGCACTCCAGTCCCTCCGGCGCCCACCTCTCGCGGAAGGCCGCGAGCGTACTCCATCTCTAAGGACATCGCCACTAGACACATCTGGCTGATTGGGAATCCAGATGTGGCCAATTGCATTTGTGATTAGTAAGTAGACAATGCGTAATAGCCACTATTGTGGTCATCTGATCTGGTCTGGGGTCTAAGGGAGAGTGAGGGGGGGGTTCTGGGGGAGAGCGGGGGTGTGTGTAAGGGAGAGTGAGGGGGGGGTTCTGGGGGAGAGCGGGGGTGTGTGTAAGGGAGAGTGGGGGGGAGCTAGGGGGGGTCCTGAGGGAGAACGGGGTCTGTGGTCTGAGGGGGGTCTAAGGGTGAGCTGGGGGGTTCTGAGGGAGGGTGTTGATGGTGGGGGGTCTGAGGGAGAGCGGGGGGAGTCTGGGGGGTGCGGGGAGAGCGAGATCTGGGGTCTGGGTGTTCTAATGAAGAGCAGGGGGGGTTTGAGGGGGGGGGCGGGGAGAGTGGGGGCGGGGAGAGTGGGGGCGGGGTTAAGGGGAGAGCGCAGGGAGAGTGGGGGGGGTTTAAGGGAGAGCGGGGAGAGGCTAAGGGGGGGGTCTAGGGTGAGCGTGGGGGGGGTCTGAGGGAGAGCGGGGAGAGTTTGAGGGAGAGTCGGGGGAGGGAGAGGGGATGAGAGAGCGGGTATCCGGGGGGCTGGGAAGAGGGGGGTGAGAGAGCGGGGGTCTGGGGGGCTGGGGAAGAACAGGTGTGGGGTCTAAGGGAGAGCGGAGGAGTCTGGGGGGTGGAGAGAGCAGGAGTCCAGGGTGTTGGGGAAGAGCGGGTGGGGTATAAAGGATAGCGGGGGAGTCTGGGTGGGCTCTGGGGGAGAGCGGGATCTGGGGGAGAGCGGGGTCTAAGCAAAAGCGGGGGGGGGGTCTGGATGGGGGGAGAGTGGGGGGGATCTGAAGGGGGTCTAAGGGAGAGCGGGGGAGGTCTGGGGCGGGGGGAGTTTGAGGGGGGGTCCAAGGGAGAGCGGGGGAGTCGGGGAGGGGGAAGATTGGGGGAGTCTGGGGAGGGAGCTTGGGGGTTGAGCCGGCGGTGAGGGGGGGGGGGGTTCGGGGGAGTCCGCGAGGGTAAGTGAGTGCGAGATAGCGGGTGTGTGTAGTCTCATTGTGTGAGTTAACATTCTCAGCAATCACTCTGATGGATTGCAAGTTCCGCTTGCAACTGCTGAACAGAAACCTGGAAACTGCACCAAGATGTTTGGTGTCTGATAAACTCCGGCCAGAATTCCAAACTTTGCTGAAGGAGAGACTGCAAAGTTGCTTACAGAATGGTGGGAGATGTTTGTTGAGAAACGTTTAGTTGTATTGTGTGTAAGGGGTTTTTCACTAGAATTAGTGCCTGAGGCTGAAACGCTGTTGCCTTAGCAACACCTGTGGCTAGTCAGCGATTTCTATTGGCCGACAGTCCAATTGAGTAAATAAAAACAGAAAATGCTGGAAATCTCAGTGGGTCGGGCAGCATCTGTGGAGAGAGAAACAGAGTTAACGTTACAGGTCGATGGCCCTTCGTCAGTTCTGAAATATTTCTCTCTCCACAGATGCTGCCTGACCTGCTGAGTGTTTCCAGCATTTTCTGTTTTTATTTTGTTATTCCAGTCTCCGCAGTGTTTTGCTTCTGTAATCCGATGGAGTACTTTGGTACGTTCCCTGACTGTTTCTCTCGGTGTGATCATATCGAAAGTTAGTCCGGCAGTGATGGACTGAGATGGGAAAATAGATTAAAGGGTACGACAGTAGATAAGCAGTGGCAGACATTTAAGGAGATATTTCATAACTCTCAGCAAAGATATATTCCAGTGAGAAAGACAGACTCTCAGAGAAGGATGGACCATCTGTGGCTAACTAAGGAAGTAAAGGATGGTATCAAATTGAAAACAAAGGCATACAATGTTGCGAAGAACAGTGGTAGGCCAGAGGTTGGGAAATTTTTAGAAACCAGCAAAGGACAACTAAAAAAAGATAAAGAAAAAGATAGCTTATGGGAGTAAACTAGCAAGAAATATAAAAACAGACAGTAAGAGTTTCTACAGGTATATAAAAAGGAAGTGAGTAGCTAAAGTAAATGTTAGTCCCTTAGAGGATGAGACTGGGGAATTAATAATGGGAAACAGGGAAATGGCAGAGACTTGGAACAAATATTTTGTATCGGTCTTCACAGTAGAAGACACTAAAAGCATCCCAATAATTGATAATCAAGGGGCTAATGGGGGTGGGGGGGGACTTAAAACAATCACTATCACTAGAGATAAAGTACTAGGCAAACTAATGGGACGATAGGTGGACAAGTCCCCAGGACCTGATGGCCTGCATCCTCGGGCCTTAAAAGAGGTGGCTGCAGAGACAGTGGATACATTGGTTGTAATCTACCAAAATTCACTCGATTCTGGGGAGGTCCCAGCGGATCGGAAAACCGCAAATGTAATGCCCCTATTTAAGAAAGGAGGGAGAAAGAAAGCAGGAAACTATAGACCAGTTAGCCTAACATCTGTTGTTGGGAAAATGCTGGAGTCCACTATTAAGGAAGTAGTAGCAGAATATTTAGAAAATCATAATGCAATCAAGCAGAGTCAGCATGGTTTTATGACAGGGAAATCATGTTTGACAAATTTGCTTGAGTTCTTTGAGGAGAGGATGTAAATAAAGGGAAACCAGTAGATGTCTTGTATTTGGATTTCCAGAAAGCATTCGCTCAGATGCCCCATAAGGTTACTGCACAAGATAAGAGCTCACGGGGTTGGGGGTAATATATTAGCATGGATAGAGGATTGGTTAACTAACAGAAAACAGAGAGTCGTGATAAATGGATCATTTTCAGGTTGGCAAACAGAGACTAGTGGGGTGCCACAGGGATCAGTGCTGGAGCCTCAACTATTTACAATTTATATTAATGACTTGGATGAAGGGACCGAGTGTAATGTAGCCAAAGTTGCTGATGATACAAAGCTAGATGGGAAAGCAAGTTGTGAGGAGGGTGCAAAGAATCTACTAAGGGATATAAGACAGGCTCAGTGAGTGGGCAAAAATTTAGCAGATGGAGTATAATGTGGGAAAATGTGAGGTTATCCACTTTGGTAGAAAAAAGAAAAAAGCTAATTATTATTTAAATGGGGAGATATTACAAAATGTGGTACAGAGGGATCTGCAGGTCCTTGTACATGAAACACAAAAAGTTAGTCTGTAGGTACAAGTATTTAGGAAGGCAAATGGAATGTTGGCCTTTATTGCAAGGGGGATAGATTATAAAAGTAGGGAAGTTTCTGAGGAGGCTTAACAGGGTAGATGCAGAGAGGATGTTTCCCCTTGGGGAATCTAGAATTAGAGGGGCATAGTTTCAGGATAAGGGATCGACTATTTAAACCGGAGATAAGGAGGAATTTCTTCTCTGAGGGTCGTGAATCTTTGGAATTCTCTGCCCCAGAGAGCTGTGGAGGCTGAGTCACTGAATAAATTTAAGGTGGAGTTTTGAACTACAGGGGAGTCCAAGGGTTATGGAGAGCGGGCAGGAAAGTTGAGTTGAGGCCAAGATCAGATCAGCCATGATCTTATTGAATGGTGGAGCAGGCTCAAGGGGCCGAATGGCCTGCTCCTGCTCCTATTTCTTATGTTCTTATCGCTAGAGGCAATAGTTTATTTTGGATCAAATTCTGGCTTTTTGTTCAGACACTTGCAGAAACTATGTTTGTAATTTATGTGTGAAAATCAGATGTAACTTGTATTATTAATCCCCCTAAATAGTGTAAGAATTATAGCTTCCGAGTTTTGTAATGTGCATTTACATTCTGAATTAAGCAGCACTGACATTCTGTAACCTAATTCCATGTGTAAATTGAATGTATTAGCATAAGAGCATCATGTTTTCCTAAAAAACACATTGATTTCACCCACAATTTTTAAAGATAGAATTTGGGATATTAAAAGAGAAGCTAAATATAGCACAAAATCATTTCACTTTATTCTCCTGATCCAGTTAATAAAACATTTTAAGTCTCTTACCCAATGGGAATAGGATTTGATTCTTAGTTTTGAAAAAGCCTGCTCAAACTTCCTGAGAAGCCCCTCAGATTGACCAATGTCAGCCGTGGCTCAGTAGGTAGCTCTCTCGTCTCTGAGTCAGAAGCTCATGATTTCAAGTCCCACTCCAAACACTTAAGCACAAAATCCAGGCTGACGCTTCCCAGTGCAGTACCGAAGGAGAGCTACACTGTTGGAGATGCCGTCATTCAGATGAGGCCTTGTCTGCTTCAGATAGATGTAAAAGATCCCATGGCACTATTCAAAGAAGAGCAGAGGAGTTCTCCCCGGTGTCCTGGGCCAATATTCATCCATCAAGTAAAACAGATTATCTGGCCATTATCGCATTGCTGTTTGTGGGAGTTTGCTGTGCACAAATTGGCTGCCGCATTTCCTACATTACAACAGTGACTTAACTTTGAAAGTACTTAATTGGCTATAAAGCACTTTGGGACATCCTGAGGTTGTGAAAGGCGCTATAGAAATCCAAGTTCTTTTTTAAAATTTCCCAATCTGGTCAACTTAAAATTGTGGTATTTAAGGAAGCTAGCCAGGACTTTAATGTGTGGACTTGCTCCAACAGACTGACAGAGCAGCAGTGAGTCTGAGAGCAATACGGGCTGTAGCCCTTTTACCTTAATTTCTGAATTTAGACAAAAACTGGGGATTAAACAACTATAACAATGGTACCAATACAAAAGCAAAATACCGTAGATGTTGGAAATCTGAAAATCATTTATTATTTGTTCACCGTTAACCATTTACAGCACCTCTGGGCCCACCCAGAACCAGGGGTCACAGTCTTAAGGGTAAGGGGTAAGCCATTTAGGATGGAGATGAGGAGAAATTTCTTCACTCAGAGAATTGTGAACCTGTGGAATTCTCTACCACAGAGTTGTTGAGGCCAGATTGTTAAATATATTCAAAAGGGAGTTAGATGTGGCCCTTATGGCTAAAAGGGATCAAGGGGTGTCGAGAGAAAGCAGGAATGGGGTACTGAAGTTGCATGATCAGCCATGATCATATTGAATGGTGGTGCAGGCTCGAAGGGCTGAATGGCCTGCTCCTGCACCTATTTTCTATGTTCCTATGTTTTGTTTCTTTACTTGTCCCATTAACATCACCTTTTGCCTTACTTTGCAACTAGTCCGTGTCCGAGCCTCCTCCCATCCCTCATCATGTGGGTCCACTCCCACTCTGACCTCTCTGTCCTCGGTCTCCTGCACTGTTCCAATGAAGTTCAACGCAAGCTTTCATTTAGGCACTTTACAGCCTTCTGGACTCAATATCGAGTTCAACAATTTCAGACCATAACCTCTGCCCAACTTTGGCTCCCCTGCCCTCCCCCCATCCTCTGCCCTCAATCTTATGTTTTTTTTCTCCTTGTCTCTAATGGCAGTCGGTCATTATCCCACCATTCACACCCTAACTTGACGAATGTTTTTCTAACTCCTGCCATGACCATTTCAAGTCGGCCTATCATCCCTTTTGTCTCTCTAATCTCTCCTGCCTTCCAACCTATCACAGACCTTCGCTTTTGTTCTTTCCTCCCCTCCCTCTTGCAGTGCTTGTTAAGAATCTGTTCTTTCCGAACACTCTCCAGTTCTGACGATGGGTCATCTAACCGAAACGTTAACTCTGCTTCCTCTCCACAGGTGCTGCCTGACCCGCTGAGATTTCCAGCGTTTTCTGTTTTTAGTTCAGGTTCCAGCATCCGCAGTATTTTGCTTTTGTAATAGTAAAATCTTCCGTTACTAAATAAATGAAATGATTGATCAATCGATCAATTATATGTTGCACTGAAAGTCTGTGTGGCTGTTTGGCAGCGCGGCTCGAGTCTGCGGGACCTCCGATGCGAAAGGTGTTCTCTTCTTAATGCGCTGTGTACAATCGCTCAGTACCTGTGCTGCACTTCCGTGTCTCAGACGGCGATGAGAACTCCCCTGCTCTAGGTACTGGGAGAGGAAAGCTATATCTAGACTCAGACTACTGTGCAGCTCGACTCCGACTAGCATTCTATTTCTGTCCTGTCCAGCGGGCCTGATACAACGAGCTGGTGGGCCGGGTGCAGTCCACGGGCTGTACTTTGCCCACCACTGGGTTAGAAGACCCCCACTGAGGAAAAACCCAGAAACGGCAGGGACCCGATGTAACTGTGTCCGCGCCAGAGTTACGCCGGGGGGCGGCTGGTGGAGTTCACACAACACCTTTCACCCAATGGCACCAATTAATAAAAACAGCATTTGATAACTCGCTACAATGAAATCAAGCCCGGGACTAATTGTGAATCAGTCGGTGAATTTCCTGCAGAGACGTTGAGACTAAATGCTCGCTGCAAGTTTAAAAAAAAACGTTCTACATAAACAATCTTCTAATCGATTCGATTGTGTCCATTCCAAGCCATGCTGCCAATGGCATTACTTTATAGATTTAAAGTATTTATGTTACATAAGAACATAAGAATTAGGAGCAGGAGTCGGCCACTCGGCCCCTCGAGCCTGCTCCGCCATTCAATGAGACCATGGCTGATCTTCGACCTCAATTCCACTTTCCTGCTCTGTCCCCATATCCTTTGATTCCCTTGATATCCAAAAATCTATCGATCTCTGGCTTGAATATACTCAAAGACTGAGCATCCACAGCCCTCTGGAGTAGAGAATTCCAAAGATTCACCACCCTCTGAGTGAAGACATTTCTCCTCATCTCAGTCCTAAATGGCAGACCCCTTATTCTGAGACTGTGACCCCTGGTTCTAGACTCCCCAGCCCAGGGGAAACATCCTCCCTGCATCTACCCTGTCAAGCCCTGTAAGAATTTTGTATGTTTCAATGAGATCACCTCTCATTCTTCTAAATCCTAGAGAATATAGGCCTAGTCTACTCAGTCTCTCCTTATAAGACATTATGTGGAAAGTGCAGGGATTTATGGACACTGACCCCACAAACCGTGAGTAACTCATCTTTCACGTTGCCGTGACGGAGCAGAAACCGAGGATTCGGGTGTAATAACGATGCACTGATGCAGCGAAGAGCTGATTCGATTCGCCCATCTCCGTTTTTGTTTCTGACTCCCCTGCTGCCTCGAAGGCAATGACCCCCCCACCCCTGACATTACATGGGGGGGCGATGTCAGGTGTGGCAGATGTTCAACCTCGAAGCCTGGACTTGGCACTCGGCGGGCTGGATAGAATCCCTTGGCAAGCCGGATGCAGTTGTATTTTGCCCGACACTGATCCATGCTATTCACTTCAACCACTCCCTGTGGCAGCAAGTTCCACATTCTCGCCACTCTCTGGGTTTCTCCTGAATTCCTGATTGGATTTATTAGTGACTGCCTTATATTTTTCACTTCTAGCTTTGGACTCCTGTCCCCCACCCCCCCACCCCACAAGTGCAACACACATCTACTTCTGATATTTTTACACAAACAAGTTAGACCAGCTGCTTTGGTTTATTCCAACCCCCACTCTCCCTCCCTTGTGAAAGGAGTCAAGGGTTATGTGGAGTGGGCAGGGAAGTGGAGCTGAGCCCAAAATCAGATCAGCCATGATCTTATTGAATGGTGGAGCAAGCTGGAGGGACCGGATGGCCGACTCCTGCTCCTATTTCTTATGTTCTTGGCCGATTAGTTTTGAAAGCACAGTCAATGTTTCACTGGATGTATTGTTTGCGGGCGGTGCTGTTTAAATACCTGGTTTCAGGTTTGTTCTTTCTCCGGGACTGTCCTCAACAACCTGTACAATCTGTAGGAAGGATCCGTGCTCAATCAGAATCAAACCCAGGCCTTTGACTTCCTTCTCAATCAACGTTTTTAGGCTTTTACCCAAGTTATGTTCTGGAATCTCGTTCGAATCTCTACTCGGCTCTGCAACACACAACAGCCTGGTTTAGATCACGGAGGGGTGTCTGTTGTTGTGTGTCAGGTGCATTGCGTGCTGTGTGCACTTGCGAAATAGATACTGAGGGAGGTGCAGTAAAAGATTCACAAGGATGATAGCAGAACTATTGGGAAAGACTGAACAGGCTGGGGCTTTTCTCCAGAAATGAGAAGGCTGAGAGGTGACCTGATGGAGCTCTTTAAAAATTCTGAATGGGTTGGATAGGGTAGATGTAGAGAAGATGTTTCCACTGTAGGGGAAACCGGAACTAGAGGGGCCATAAATAAGAACATAAGAAATAGAAGCAGGGGTCGGCCATTCGACCCCTCGAGCCTGTTCCACCATTCAATGAGACCATGGCTGATCTTCTACCTCAACTCCACTTTCCTGCACTTTCCCCATATCCCTTGACTCCCTTAATATTCAAAAATCTAGTGATCCCTGTCTTGAATATACTCAAAGACTAAGCCTCCACAGCCCTCTGGGGCAGAGAGTTCCAAAGATTCACCACCCTCTGAGTGAACAAGTTTCTCCTCATCTCAATCCTAAATGGTTGATCCCTTATTCTGAGACTGTGACCCCTGGTTCTATTCTCCCCAGCCAGGGAGAAACATCCTCCCTGCATCTCCCTGTCGAGCCCTGTAAGAATTTTGTATGTTTCAATGAGATCACCTCTCATTCTTCTAAACTCTAGAGAATATAGGCCTAGTCTACTCAATCTCACCTCATAGGACAATCCCCCCATCCCAGGAATCAGTCTGGTGAACCTTCGTTGCACTCCCTCTATAGCAAGTATATCCTTCCTTATGTAAGACCAGAACTGTACACAATACTCCAGGTGCGGTCTCACCAGGACCCTATATAAATGCAGTAAGATGTCTTTATTCTTATACTCAAATCCTCTTGTAATAAAGACCAACAGACCATTTGCTTTCTTAATTGCTTGCTATACCTGCATGGTAACTTTCAATGATTTGTGTACAAGGACACCCAGGTCCCTCCTGAACACCAATATTTCCCAATCTCTCATCATTTAAAAAATACTTTGCTTTTCTATTTTTCCTACCAATATGGATAACTTCACATTTCTCCACATTCTATTCCATTTGCCATGTTCTTGCCCACTCACTTAGCCTGTTTATATTCCCTTGAAGCCTCTCTGCATCCTCCTCACAACTTACATTCCCACTTAGCTTTGTATCATCAGCAAACTTGGATATATTACAATTGGTCCCCTCATCCAAATCATTGATATAGATTGTGAATAGCTGGGGCCCAAGCACCGATCCTTGCGGCATCCCAATAGTTACAGCCTACCAACGTGAAAATGACTCGATAATATAAGATTGTCACTAATAAATCCAATAGGGAATTCAGGAGGAATTTCTTTACCCAGAGAGTGGTGAGAATGTAGAACTCACTACCACAGGGAGTGGTTGGGGTGAATAGTATAGATGCATTTGAGGGGCGGTTAGATAAACTCATGAGGGAGAAAGGAATAGAAGGTTATTGCTGATATGGTGAGATGAAGAGGGGTGGGAGGAGGCTCGAGTGGAGAATAAACACCGGCATAGACCAGTTGGCCCGAATGGCCTGTTTCTGTTCTATAAAGGGAAATCATGTTTGACAAATTTGCTGGAATTCTTGAGGATGTAACGAGCAGGGTAGATGAGGGGGAACCAGTGGATGTGGTGTATTTGGATTTCCAGAAGGCATGTGATAAGGTGCCACATAAAAGGTTACTGCACAAGATAAAAGTTCACGGGGTTGGGGGTAATCTATTAGATAGAGGATTGGCTAACGAACAGAAAACAGAGAGTCAGGATAAATGGGTCATTTTCCAGTTGGCAAACAGTAATTAGTGGGGTGCCGCAGGGATCGGTGCTGGGGCCTCAACTATTTACAATCTATATTAATGACTTGGATGAAGGGACCGAGTGTAATGGAGCCAAGTTTACTGATGATACAAAGATGGGTGGGAAAGCAAATTGTGAGGAGGACACAAAAAATCTGCAAAGGGATATAGACAGGCGAAGTGAGTGGGCAAAAATTTGGCAGATGGAGTACAGTGTGGGAAAATGTGAGGTTATCCACTTTGACAGAAAAAATAGAAAAGCATATTATAATTTAAATGGAGAAAAATTGCAACTGCTGCAGTACAGAGAGACCTGGGGGTCCTTGTGCATGAAGCACAAAAAGTTAGTATGCAGGTACAGCAAGTAATCAGGAAGGCAAATGGAATGTTGGTCTTTATTGCAAGTGGGTAGAGTATAAAAGCAGAGAAGTCCTGCTACAACTATACAGGGTATTGGTGAGGCCACACCTGGAGTACTGTGTACAGTTTTGGTCTCCGTATTTAAGGAAGGATATACTTGCATTGGAGGCTGTTCAGAGAAGGTCCACGAGGTTGATTCCAGAGGTGAGGGGGTTGACTTATGAAGATAGGTTGAGTAGGTTGGACCTATACGCATTGGAGTTCAGAAGAATGAGAGGTGATCGTATCGAGATATATGATAATGAGGGGGCTCGACAAGGTAGATGCAGAGAGGATATGTCCACTCATAGGGGAAACTAAAACTAGGGGGCATCCATTTTAAACTGAGATGAGGAGAAATTTCTTCTCTCAGAGGGTTGTAAATCCATGCAATTCTCTGCCCCAAAGAGCTGTGGAGGCTGGGACATTGAATATATTTAAGGTGGAGATAGACAGATTTTTGTGCGATAAAGGGTTATGGGGAGCGGGCAGGGAAGGGGAGCTGAGTTCATGATCAGATCAGCCATGATCTTATTGAATGGCGGAGCAGGCTCGAGGGGCCAAATGGCCTACTCCTGGTACTATTTCTTATGTTCTTATGTAGATTCGATTTAATTCCATGTGAGACAGAATTAATCATCCCCTGAAAATATTGTACTTAAAATGGGCTCAACAACAACTTGCATTTATACAGGACAGTTGACCAAAAGCTTGGTCAAAAAGGTAGATTTTAAAGTGTCTTAAATGAGAGCAAAGTAGAGAGGCAGAGAGGTTTAGGACAGAATTCCGGGGCTTTGGATGCGCAAGAGACCAGAATTGGAGGAGCACAGAGATCTGAGGAGGTTGTAGGGCTGGAGGAGGTTACAGAGGTTGGGAAGGACGAGGTCACAGAGGAATTTGAAAACAAGGCCGAGAATTTTAAAATCGCGGCGGTGCTGGACCAGGAGCCAATGTAGATCAGCAAACACAGGGGTGATGGGTGAGTGGGACTTGGTGCGAGTTAGGACACGGGGCAGCTGAGCTTTGGATGAGCTGACATTTACAGAGGGTGCAAGGTAGGAGGATGGTCAGGAGAACATTGGAATAGTGGTGTCTGGAGGTAGCAAAAGTATGGATGAGGGTTTCAGCCGCAGATGAGCTGAGGCAGGGGTGGAGACAGGTGATTGTTACTGAGTTGGAAGCATGTTGGAAGTTGGAAATAGTGTTAGTTATGACATGGATATGGAGTTGGAAGATCAGCCTTGGGCCAAATAGGAACCCAATGTTTAAGATGCTCCTTAAAACCTACCTCTGACCAAGTGTTTGGTCATCTGTCCTAATATCTCCTTATGTGGTATATGTGTCAAATTTTGATTGATAAAGGTATTGTGCAATGCCTTATGACGCCTTGCAGGTTGATATACCGTGTATATTGCATAGCCTGAATATAACGTACAATGTGTTGTAACCAATGAACAATGACACTAAAATGACTGATAAACCCGAACTAAGCCCTCCCCCTGTCCCTTCTCTGCCTTGCCTCTGTAAAACGTGCTGTCAGTCCCTCAAACCCACCTTTCTCAGGACGCACGTTCCAGTCCTCGGTTGCCATGAGCAGCATAGAGCTGGGCCGAGAGGCGATTGTATCAGCCACAAGCACAGGGGAAGTGTTTGTGAATATTGAAACCAGTCTGTGCTTGGCTCGGTCCACAAATCCCCCCCACACACCCCGTGCAACGAGCCGGGTTAGTGATAGGTGAGAAACGTGCGAATAGTTTAAATGCAAATCCTCCGATCTCCCGGGGCAACTGAGGGAAGCTTGCACATTCGGAAATGGACCCATTCTGGAATGTTGCAAATGCAATGCTTGCAGCTTTACTGGGTGAGTGAGGAGAGAGCCGGAGAGGGTTCTGAACCTATTGTCTGCAGAGACAGTGCTGCACCCCTTTCAAACCCCACTCCAGCACACCCCGTCACACTGAGTAGGAGATTCTGTCTGCATTTGAGTGCACGCTGGTCGAATTCATTCATTTGAACGCAGTAAATGCAATTTTTTTAAACGGTGCAAATGTCAAATTGATCAATTGAAACTTTAGTGTTGAATTCGATTCCGGTCGCGATGCTTCAGGTTTTAATAAGGAACATAGACTGAGCTGCTTCTAAACTGTGTAGTTTGGGGAATCCTGGTGTAACCGACTGGACAAGAACAAGAAAGACTTGCATTTATATAACGCCTTTCACGACTACCGGACGTCCCCAAAGCGCTTTACAGCCGATTTTTGTAGTGTGGTCACTGTTGTAAGAAAACCAGAGTTTGTAAACAGCAGGTTATTCAGCGGGAGAAACACAAGAAGTGTCAATCTGCTATCATTGTGCACACAAACAGGTTTCTGGGCAAGATGTGTGAGCTGCTTTCTCGAACATCACCGAGCCAGGCTTTATTGCACGTCTCAGAGTGACCACAACACGCCTCAAATACAATGGATCACTGCAACAACGATCACTCCATTTGCAAGGTAATCCACCCTGCTTTGGGAGGTCTGTGCTGTCCCCCCTGTTACACTCCCCCACACGCCCAGCAGGGTGATCGTTGTTGCAGTGATCCATTGTATTTGAGGCGTGTTGTGGTCACTCTGAGACGTGCAA
This sequence comes from Pristiophorus japonicus, assembly GCF_044704955.1. Taxonomy (NCBI): domain Eukaryota; kingdom Metazoa; phylum Chordata; class Chondrichthyes; family Pristiophoridae; genus Pristiophorus; species Pristiophorus japonicus. The sequence goes on along the minus strand of NC_091991.1, from coordinate 112,378,016 downwards.
TAAAGTGTCATATGGACTTTTCAGCCTGGATCGGTGATGTTCGAAAAAGCAGCTCACACATTTTGCCCAGAAACCTGTTTGTCTTCCATTTCTGGCCTCTTGATTTGTCCAGGATCTTTCCAAACTTTCACAGCATCCCACCTGCAAGATTTTGGAATCAAGCACCTTGCAAAAAAAGGATCTGTATCCAGGGGAATGTTTATAACTGTAGGAACCGCCTGGGACTGGAGGTAGTTTGAGAATCCCCCTCAATCTGGTGTCCGTGGCTCGCTCCTTGCTCGCCCAGTACATCTGGAAGCATTGTGTTTGCTACATTTCAGAATCATGACATTCCCGAACGCGAAAGCTTCCCCGAAATTGTTCTCTGTTGTCATGGGGAGATTTGCAACCGTTTTCAGAGAGAGGCAGTGGCGTTTGGCAGCAGTGTGGTGGCTGCCCATCTGAGGGCGCACCATCAACAATAACTCATCTACTGGTTCACCCACCATGCCCAGCTCAGGAGCAGAGGGACTCGGAGTTCAGGAACCCAGCCGTGGTTTAAGGAGCACCAGTAGAGGTTTCCGAGGCGATAGTCATTCACTCCCTTCCTCGAGGTGCCGGATGTTGTAGAGGCGATTCACTCTCCCATTCCCTTCCGTGGGACATTGAGTTAAGATAAGAACATAAGAATTAGGAACAGGAGTCGGCCTTTCGGCTCCTCGAGCCTGCTCCGCCATTCAATAAGATCATGGCTGATCTTCGACCTCAACACTTTCCTGCTCTGTCCCCATATCCCTTGACTTCCTTAATATACAAAAATCCATCGATCTCTGTCTTGAATATACTCAACGACTGAGCCTGCACAGCCCTCTGGGGCAGAGAATTCCAAAGATTCACCACCCTCTGAGTGAAGAAATTTCTCCTCATCTCAGTCCTAAATGGCTGACCCCTTATTCTGCGACTGTGACCCCTGGTTCTAGACTTCCAAGTTAGGGGGAACATCCTCCCCGCATCTACCCTGCCACCTCTCATTCTTCTAAACTCTAAAGAATATAGGCTGAGTCTTGCCTCATAGGACAATCCTCCCATCCCAGTTCATTCTTAGTGTGGCGACTTTTTATCATGGAATCATAGAAAAATTACGACACAGAAGAATGCTATTTCGGCCCATCGGAGGTTACAGCACTTCAAGTGCACATCCAACTACCTTTTAAATGTGGTGAGGGTTTCTGCCTCTACCACCCTTTCAGGCAGTGAGTTCCAGACCCTCACCACCCTCTGGGTGAAGAACTGTTTCCTCATCTCCCCTCTAAACCTTCTATTAATGACTTTAAATCAATGCCCCCTGGTTACTGACCCCTCTGCTCAGGGCAATCGATTCTTCCTATCCACTCTGTCTAGGCCCCTCATAATTTTATACATAGCTTCTTGAGGGCTGCTGCTGCAATTCACTAAAGTGCTTCATTATACTGGGAGAAGCCTGGAGCTCTCTGCAGAACCGGCTTCTCCAGCACCAGCACAAGAGGGAGCTGTTTCCAATTTAAATCCTTCCCTAACCCAGATTCCTCCACTTCAGATTTATAATTAATTCACCAAAATTGAGGGCTTTCTGTGTACCTTAAAATTTCTTTATATTTTATCTTTTGTTTTCTTCATTTTAAGTCTATCTTATAAGGATATTTTCCACATTGTTTTTTTTCCATTTTTATTTCCAATCAACTACAACAACTTGTATTTATATAGCACCTTTAATGTAGTAAAACATCTCAAGGTGCTTCACAGGAGCGATTATCAAGGACAGTTTGACACCGAGTTACATAAGCAGATATGAGGATGGGTGACCAAAAGCATGGTCAAAGAGGTAGTTTTTAAGGAGTGTCTTAAAGGAGGAGAAAGGTAGAGAGGCGGAGAGGTTTAGGCAGGGAATTCCAGAGCTTGGGGCCTCGGCAGCTGAAGGTATGGCCGCCAATATTTGAGTGATTAAAATCGGGGATGCACAAGAGGCCAGAATTGGGGAAGTGCCGAGATCTCGAAGGGTTGTAGGGCTGTAGGAGATTGCAGAAATAGAGAGGGGGGAATTTGAAAACAAAAATTAGAATTTTGAAATCTAGGTGTTGCCGGACTGGGAGCACAGGGGTGATGGGTGAACAAGACTTAGTGCGAGTTCGGACACAGGCAGCAGAGTTTTGGATCACCTCAAGTTTATGTAGGGTAGAACACATGGGAGGCCAGCCAAGGGAGCATCGGAATAGTCAAGTCCAGAGGTAACAAAGGCATGGATGAGGGTTTCAGCAGCGGATGAGCTGAGGCAGGGGTGGAGATGGGCGATGTTACCGAAGTGGAAATAGGCGGTTTTAGTGATGGTGCGGATATGAGGTCAGAAGCTCTTTTCAGGGTCACATATGACACCAAAGTTACAAACAGTCTGGTTCAGCCTCAGACAGTTGCCAAAGAGAGGGATGGAATCAGTGACTAGGGAACGCAGTTTGTGGCAGGGACCAAAGACAATGGCTTCGGTCTCCCCAATATTTAATTGGAGAAAATTTCTGCTCATCCAGTACTGGATGTCGGACAAGCAGTCTGACAATTTAGAGACGGTGGAGGGGTCGAGAGAAGTGGTGGTGAGCTGGGTATCATCAGCGTACATGTGGAAACTAACGCCATGTTTTCGGATGATGTAGCCAAGGGACAACATGTAGATGAGAAATAGGAGGGGGCCAAGGATAGATCCTTGGGCGACACCAGAGGTAACGATGCGGGAGTGGGAAGAGAAGCCGTTGCAGGTGATTCTCTGGCTACGATTAGATAGATAAGAATGGAACCAGGCGAGTGCAGTCCCACCCAGCTGAATGATGGTGGAGAGGCGTTGGAGGAGGATAGAGTGGTCAATTGTGTCAAAGGCTGCAAACAAGTCGAGAAGAACGAGGAGGGACAGTTTACCTTTGTCACAGTCACAAAGGATGTCAAAGGTGCGCAAAATACATTGAGTCTCATCTTTGTGAGCTCTTTTCCACTTTGATACTTCTCAGTCCCTCTGAATATACCTCATTTTATTGTTATACCTTTTGCCAATACCCAACTCTCCTGAAGGTACTGATTTCAATCCTTTTGTAGCACTGAGCTGAATCCAAGCAACACTGCCAAGTCGTCACATAAACAGGAGATGCTGGAAACACTGAGCAGGTCAAGCAGTATCCTTGGAGAGCAAGCTCCCACCAATAGCAGTGTGACAATGACCAGAGAATCTGTTTTACTGATGTTGATTGAGGGATAAATTTTAGGCAGTACACCGGGGATAACTCCCCTGCTCTTCGTCAAAATAGTCATGTGATCTGTAACATCCAGTTGAGAGGGCAGACGTTTCATCGGTTTAACGTTTCATCTGAAAGACGGCACCTCCGACAGTGCAGCACTCCCTCAGTACCGCACTGGAGGGTCAGCCTAGAGTTAACGTATCGGCTCGATAACCTTTTGTCAGAAGTACCATTAGTCATGTGTGTCTGATTAAATTGATTTTGAGTCGGGCAGAATCACTGCAGCAACACTCTGGACCATTCTATTTCCATATCCTGCATCTCTATCTCCCCACCCATCATCCCTCACCCCCATTCATCTCTCTCCCTACCTTCATCTCTTTCTGTCCTTCATCTCTCTCTGCTTCCATTTCTTTCTCTCCTCTCCATTCTCTCCCTCCTTCATTCCTTCCTTCATCTCTCTCTCCCCTCCGTCCTTTCTCTTCCCTCTTAGCTTTGATAAGATAACAAAGTTGGGAAAAACTAACTTGTTAAGACAAAAATTATTGATAAGGGAGTAGCTCATTAAAATTCACCGTATATGGAGTTGCATTTGGTAATGCTGAAATGTGTGGATTGTCATGGAGCAGGGGTAAGAAAAAGGTGAATGTTGGAACCGAGATTTAGGATTTGAAGGTCTGCAGCCCATGTACCGAACTTGGAAATGTAATGGGTTTGAGTTCTGTGAATAAACTTGCAATGTTTTTGTCATTAAGTACTGCTTTTAAGTGTATATTCTAATTACTAAATACAAATCTGTGACATTTTACATTCAATGTTGCAAGCCATCATTGAGTTGAGGAGTAAATTATATGTAAGAACAGACTCATTTGCCCCCTTCCAACAGTCTCATCTGAAAGACGGCACCTCTGACAGTGCAGCATTCCCTCAATGGAGTACCAGCTTAGATTAAGTGGCTCAGTGGGTAGCACTCTCGTCTCTGAGTTAGAAAATAGTTTTGCATTTATATAGCGCCATTCACGACCTCTGGATGTCCCAAAGCACTTTATAAGTGTAGAAAAATGGCAGCCAATTTGCACACAGCAAGCTCCCATGAACAGCAATGTGATAATGACCAGATAATTTTTTTTTTGTGATGTTGATTGAGGGATAAATATTGGCCCAGGACACCAGGGATAACTCCCCTGCTCTTCTTCGAAAAAGTGCCATGGGATCCTTTATGTCCACCTGAGGGAGCAGACAGGGCCTCGGTATAACGTTTCATCTGCAAGACGGCACCTCCAATAGTGCAGCATTCCCTCAGCACTGCACTGGGTGTGTCAGCCTAGATTTATGTGCTCAAGTCTCTGGAGTGGAATTTGAACTCACGACCTTCTGACTCAGAGGCGGGAGTGCTACCCTCTGAGCCAAGATCAAGAACTCATGGATATCCTGTACACTTCTGCTTAACTGGTGTGTCAGCTGCGGCTCAGTGGGTAGCACCCTTGCCTCTGACTCAGAAGGTTGTGGGTTCAAGTTCCACTCCAGGGACTTGAGCACAAAAAAATCTAGGCTCCAACAGTCTCATCTGCTGTCTTTTGGGTGAGACGTTAAACTGAGGCTCTGTCTGCTCTCTCAGGTGGATGTAAAAGATCCCATGGCACTATTTTGAAGAGCAGGGGAGTTACCCCCGGTGTCATAAGAACATAAGAAATAGAAGCAGGAGTAGGCCATACGGCTCCTCGAGCCTGCTCCGCCATTCAATAAGATCATGGCTGATCTGATCATGGACTCAGCTCCATTTCCCTGCCCGCTCCCCATAACCCCTTATTTCCTTATCGTTTAAGAAACTGTCTATTTCTGTCTTAAATTTATTCAATGTCCCAGCTTCCACAGCTCTCTGAGACAGCGAATTCCACAGATTTCCAACCCTGTGAGAGAAGAAATTTCTCCTCATCTCAGTTCTAAATGAGCGGCCCCTTATTCTAAGATCATGCCCTCTAGTTCTAGTGTTGCCCACTAATGGAAACATGGGCCAATATTTATCCCTCAATTAACATAAACAAAAAGACAGATTATCCTGGGTCATTATCACCTTGCTGTGTGTGGGAGTTTGCTGTGCGCAAATTGGCTGCTGCATTTCCCACATTACAACAGGAACTACATTTCAAAAGTACTTCATTGGCTGTAAAATGCTTTGGGACATCTGATGAGATGTCGTGAAAGGCGCTATATAAATGCAAGTCTCTCTTTACCTGTGCCTGGGAGCACGCACTCAATCACAGCACCCAGCCCGGCTGGCAGGAGTGAGCACGTGCACGAGCCCGGGGAATGGGCGGCGGCGGCGCGCACGTCGACGTTGCGGTTGCCGCCGAGTAAATCGCCGCGCTCGTCGTTTGAGGCGCTGCCGGGGCCGAGCGGCTTTTGATCGGATCCATCGTCGGCCCTTCCCGCCCCGGTCCTTCATCCCCATGGAGACGGGAAACTGAGGGGCGAGAGAAGCGGCGGGATCGGCTGAGGCGCTCGGTGCGGGAGCCGGGGCTGAGGCCGGGCGGAGGCGGGGTACCGGGGTACCGGGGCCATGGTTCGGGGCGCGGGCCGGGCGGCCGGCTGCCGCCGCTGTCTGAATGCCGAGTGAGGGCGGGCGCGCTGCCATTGCCGCCGGCTGGGCCCCGCCATGGATAAACTCACCATTATTTCAGGATGTCTCTTCTTGGCTGCCGACATCTTCGCCATCGCCAGCCTGGCCAACCCGGACTGGATCAACACAGGAGAGTCCGCAGGTCAGTGTCCCCCTCACCCCCAGTGTGAGTGTGTCCCAGAGTCTGTCCCCACCCCCAGTGTCTGTCTGTGTCCCAGAGTCTGTTCACGACCCCCAGTGTGTGTGTGTGTGTGTCCCAGAATTTGTTCACCACCCCCCGTGTGTGTGTGTCCCAGAATCTGTTCACCACCCCCCGTGTGTGTGTGTGTGTCCCAGAATCTGTTCACCACCCCCAGTGTGTGTGTGTGTGTGTCCCAGAATCTGTTCACCACCCCCAGTGTGTGTGTGTGTGTGTCCC
>NC_091991.1:112224245-112366745 GCF_044704955.1 Pristiophorus japonicus | reverse complement strand
ACTAAATATTTGGGACATGAGATGTGTGTGTGACTACAAAGAAGCTGGCTAGTTTTGAAATGCTAGTTTTGTTTCCTGTCCCGTGAAGTATTGGCACTAAAACTGTTAGTAAATTTATTTGAGGAACTGTAGTTAGCAATAAGTTGGAACAGATGGTGGCGGCTGATCTGTAACCCATTGCGTAATGGTCAGAATCATTCAGTAAAATCTGCCTAGCACCTGGTCTGGTTCGATTTAAAACTATGAAAAGATGGGTCAGCACATTACAGGTAGCACTTGGTACCTATTCATTCTGCATTTAGTTATTTTATTGTGGCAAAGTATCAGGCTTGGCTCAGTGTTGGCACTCGACTTGAGCACATAATCCAGGCTGACCCCCCCCCCCCGCCCCCCAGTGCAGTACTGAGGGAGTGCTGCACTGTCGGAGGTGCCGTCTTTCAGATGAGTTGTTAAACCGAGGCTCCGTTTGCCATCTCGGGTGGACGTAAAAGATCCAAGGGCATTGTCTTGACGAAAAGCAGCAGATGTTTGCTAATGTCCTGCTCAATATCACACAAAAAAAGCGATTGGACGTTAATCTCGCTGTTTGTGGGATCTTGCCAGATATAAAGTAGCTGCTGGGGTTGTCTGCAAAACAGTAACTGCACTTCACAAGAAATAATTGCCTGTAAAGAGCTTTGGAATATCCTGATTCTAATCGCTCAACCATCTTTGACCAAACTATTCGTTACCTGCGCTAATTTCTTCTTATGTGGCTCGGTGTCAAATTTATTTGTTTTGTCCGAAAACCCTCCTTGTCTTTTGTTGTCACGGTTTGTGCCGTTTCCTTCTGCAGAGTGTCTTCAGAGTAACTGAGGGGCTTTGAGTGGCTGGAGTAATTTTTCTGTAAGATGCTGATGTGTGTTGAGTATTTGACCGATTTTAAACGTTTCAACGGTCTGGTTTCCGGCTGTTGGCCTCTCTGAACAACCGTATGGTGCAATCAGTAACCAGAGCAATCTGTCAAATTGTAATGTTAGAAGACAGCTCAATGCAGCTAATGGATATGCTTTTAGTTCATACATATGGATCTATAATATATGGATAAATGGTATTTCTTTGTGCTTTTGTACACCAGAAATCAGCAATGTACAATTCCGGACCAGTTGATTTGTGTTTGCCTGCATTGTTGGTTATTTGTATGCACCTATTATTTGTAGGTCAAGGTCTTATCTGCTCTCCTTGTTATTGAAAGAACGAAAGACTTGCATTTATATAGCGCCTTTCACGACCACTGGACGTCTCAAAGCGCTTAACAGCCAATGAAGTACTTTTTGGAGGTGTAGTCACTGTTGTAATGTGGGAAACGCGGCAGCCAATTTGTGCACAGCAAGCTCCCACAAACAGAAAAGTGATAAAGACCCAGATAATCTGTTTTTCTGAGGGATAAATATTGACCAGGGTTGTTTCTTTCATTTCATGCTGTACAAGGTTGCCATTTAGCAGGTTGAGGGAAACTTTATGCTTTTAAAGTGAAATATTTAAAATTATTCTGATCCCGTCTTATTCCAGTGTTGTCCACTACGTTAACCACATGTGGATAATTAGGAATCCAGATGTGGCTGATTGGTTGATTATTTACCAATGAGTCACAGACACCGTTGGTCAGGTGATCTCAATACTCGTATTTCCTTGGTATATGCGCATGAACTTTAACCTTTCAGTGAGTTTGGTAAAATGGTAAGACGACAAACGGAGTGCGAGTGATTTTTTTTGTTGATCGGGGTAAAAAGAAAATTAATTAAAATTTGGATAAAAATTGCATGCAGTGAATGGAATTGTGTTCTGGGCAGGCCTCTCTGCAGTGTTTTTTGATCTCTGATGTGCAGCTTTGACTTTGGCTCACGCTGTCTCTTGCTGCACGCTGTTTCCAGTAGAACAGTGATGGGGGAAGTGCAGAGCGAAGATGATGTTGCAAACCAAAGCTGAGTGAAAAAGCTTTGGAGGACAGGTTGCATATTCTCATCCTTGTTTACAAATCCCTCCATGGCCTCACCCCTCCCTATCGTCTGTAATCTCTTTCAGCCTCAACCCCCCCCCCCCCCCGAGATGTCTGCGCTCAAATTCTGCCCTCTTGAGCATCCCTGATTATAATCGCTCAATCATCGGTGGTCGTGCCTTCAGCTGCTGGGCCCTAAGCTCTGGAACTCCCTCCCTAAACCTCTCCGCCTCTCTTTCCTCCTTTTAAGATGCTCCTTAAAACCCACCTCTTTGACCAAGCTTTGGGTCATCTGCTGTAATTTCTTCTTGTGTGGCTCGGTGTCAAATTTATCTGTTTTGTCTTGTAACACGGCTGTGAAGCTCCTTGGGACGTTTTCTACGTTAAAGGTGCTATATAAATTAAAGTTGTTGTTGTTGTAAAGGAGTTGCTAAGGTAGATACAGAGAAACTATTTCCTCTAGTGCGGAATTAAAAACACAAGGGGGCACAATCTTAAAATTAGAGCTCGGCGTTCAGGAATGAAATCAGGAAGCACCTTTTCCACACACGGGGGTGGAAATTTTGAATTCTCTCCCCAAAAGGCTGTGGATGTTGGGTCAATTCAAATTTTCACGGTTGAGGTCGATAGATTTTTGCTGGACAACAGTATCCAGGGATATGGCGTTGAAGTACAGGTCAGCCATGACCTGATTGCATGGCGGAACGGTATCAAGGGGCAGAACGGCCTCCTCTTGTTCCTGTGTCCGTTTCCGTACATAGAAATGTTACTGAGGGAGAGAAATAAACCATGAGGGCTAATTCTGCCCTCTTGAACATCCCTGATGATAATTGCTCAACCATCGGTGCTCGTGCCTTCTGCTGCCCAGGCCACAAGTTCTGGAACTCCCTCCCTAAACCTCTCCGCCTCTCTACCTTTCTTTTCTCCTTCAAGGCGCTCCTTAAAACCTACCTCTCTGACCAAGCACCTGCGCTAATTTCTAATTCTTACTTGTGCGGCTTGGTGTCAAATGTTTTATCTCCTAAAACTCCTGTGAAGCGTCTTGGGACGTTTCACCACGTTAAAGGTGCTATATAAATACAAGTTGTTATCTCTTTCTGTGCTGCTTTTTAAAAAAGAACCTGTAGAGAGATATCTTTGGACGATGGGCCGAATGGCTGGCTTTTGTGCTGTTTGATTCTATGAAATAATGTTTCCTCACCTGAAATAATTGAGAATGTCCAAGTATTTTGCACAAATTTTACTTCCATACATTTTCAAATTGTTAGAGTTTATCACTTTATGGGAGGAAAATGTTTTAATAATTACTTGCATTTATGCAGGGTGTTTCATGCTGAAGTTTCTCAAGTTACTAAATAGTTCAATAGTTTTTTGAGTGCAATGTTGTATAAATAGCCCTATATGTTTTCTGATGTATGTTATTCTAGTCAAATCATTTCAATTATCTCACAGCTAGCTGGATCTTCAGCTGCCTGATTAAAAGTCTGTTTTTCTACTCGCATGTGCCACTCATGATATGGAGGTATTAATTATTGAAGCTACATGAATTTTCATCAGTAGCAAAGAAAAACATCGGGGCTCAACGACAAAAATTGTCGTCTTTGGTCTTGGCAACTCTAAATATACCACTGCTTTCTGCAAAGCTTGAGATAACAGGAGATTGTAAAAGACTTCCAAGAGTAGTTTTTGATTGTAGAGTTTTGTGGAGCTGACTTCCCCAGTCTTGTCCTAGTGGTATAACAGCTGCTTCCTGTTTGTACACTTTATCTGAAGCCTTGATTTTTATATCTAGCCCAAATATGAATGGCCATAACAATATCCCGTGAGTGGCTTTGCTTTGAATGAAGTCTTCAATTTTTTTGTGTTTGTTTTGTACCATTTCCACACATTTGTTTGGCACATCATTTTTCCACCCAACAGCGTACATCCCTTCCCATTTTCTTCAGGTCTGTTTTCAGTTCTCTTTCTTTACTCCATCCTCTCTTTGTGTGGAGCTTGCTTTCACTGTTCTGTGTAACATGCTTTTACTCCGTCCTCTCTTTGTATGTCCTAACACACCCCAAGTCTCGTTCACCCATCACCCCCATGCTTGCTGACCTACATTGGCTCCCGGTTAAGCAACGCCTCGATTTCAAAATTGTTTTCAAATCCCTCCATGGCCTCGCCCCTCCCCATCTCTGTAATCTCCTCCAGCCTCACAACCCCCCTGCCCCCCCCCCCCCCCCCGAGATGTCTGCGCTCCTGTAATTCTGCCCTCCTGAGCATCCCTGATTATAATCACTCAACCATTGGTGGCTATGCCTTCTGTTGCCTAGACCCCCAGCTCTTGAACTCCCTGCCTAAACCTCTCTTTCCTCCTTCAGGATGCTCCTGAAAATCTACCTCTTTGACCAAGCTTTTGGTCACCTGCCCTAATTTCACCTTATGAGGCTTGGTGTCAAATTTTTAATCTCATAATACTCCTGTGAAGTGCCTTGAGATGTCTCACTACGTTAAAGGCGCTATATAAATACAAATTGTTGTTGTAATTTACTTAATGTCAATCCACTGCCACGCAGTTGGATGTGACGTTAAGGAGAGGCACTAGTGTGCTATAACCAATTGTTTTAAAGTGACAGATGCAGACTGTACTTTGCATCAGATCTTTAAATATCTATTTCTCGTTCATTCTCCGTAGACTGATGCAGCAATCTGCTGATCATTTACTAACTGCAGCAGCATTCTGAACAGTATGCGAATACTGAAGTGAATTGCAGGCACAAAGGCTCGTTTGTTTTTTTTTCAATTCTTGTTGGCCTTGCTTAGGGTTTCCACCTTGCACTGCTCCCAATTGTCTGGGTGGGCAGAAGGACTTGGCCCGAGACCTTTGCAGCGATGAAACAGATTGTTGGGTGTTTTGAGAGTGATACAAGCTGACCTTCCTGACTGGGGAGATGATTCAGGTGGTCTTCATGTTGGATGGCTGTCACTGCTAACATAGGGCCCTAGGAGCAGGAGTAGCTCATTCCGCTGATTGGATGATTACCTATATCCTGTCTCTATGTAGCACAGTTTGGGTCTTCTGTCAGTGTATATGCACGTACATTAATGCGCGATTTTCAGTGTTAACTCCCAGCTTCAGTGCTGTAGAAACCACCCCATTTATATTCTACTGCAGCCAAAGCCACTGCACGTGCGTGCTATTTTGCCGGTGGTGGTACCTTTGGCTGACCACGGGTCTTCAGCTGCTGAACCCACTGATGCCCTTGTTTGTTGGCTGCTTTCAGTGGCATGTTGTTTTTGTATTTGTGCTGCCGTCTGAGATGAGAGTTGAAGCCATCCATTTTGGCAGTGTGTGTACTGGTTCCAGTGGCAGGACTGATGTTTTATGTCCAGTTTACCGTAAACTTTGCATTAATTTTGAGGATGAATTAAATCTTTTTTGTTGCAGTGAAAGTATAGCCCAGCTAGCTAGTTGGATAATACACCAAGGCATGTGCAGATGATCATCAGGGGCTGGAATAGAGATGGGACCAGATTTTATTTTGTTGTGCCTCCAACATAATGTTCCCGAAGGACTTGAGGTTGTTGCTGGCTACTTTGGGCTGAAGTTGGAGACTGAACATTAAGAAATTTGGGGGTCTGTTGTCCTAAGTTTGACATATTTGGCAAAACACTATAAAGTGTTCTGGTTTTGGAGTTAAACTGATACCCTCTAACCTCTACCGCAAGAAGATTGAAATTGGTATTTTTGAACCATCAGACAGATTAAAATATCTTCATGCCCATCACTTGTCATCTCCCAACAAAGAGCTAGTGCCACATTTTCACAGGGAAAGAAAACCAAGCAGCCCGCTCCTGTTTTCCGCACTCACCTGGCTGTCCGTGTGATGGGGAGGCTACATTTCACCCTACAGCATCCCTTCCTTACCCAAAATGATCCAAAACAAAAACGGTGTCAAACTAACCTTAAGGAACTGGAGAGATTTTGCTGATTTTGCTCCTTGACATATTTTGATGAAATAAAAAGGAAAAGCAGTAATTTAAAATGTGTATTTTAGTTAGATCGGAACATTTGAAACAAATACCAAAGCTGGAATGGGCAAGAGTGGGGGAGTGGGATTAATTGGACAGCTCTTTCCAAAGAGCCAGCACAAGCAAGATGGGCTGAATGGCCGCCTCCTGTGCTGTAAGATTATATGATTCCAGGAAACAAAATTAAACAGCGGAAATATTGCTGCATGTGTTCATGAAACCAGCCACCCTTGGATTTCATCGTGCAGCAGTTCCACTGTCCATGTTTCGATCCTTGGTCCTGTTGGAAATATAGACTATTTTATTTATTCTGTTGCTAAAACACAACGGGACAACTTTTCATTCATTTGCATTTGCGCGGAGCTGCACAAAAGGCTACGGATTCTGCCTGGGGTGTCTTGGAACAATAATTGAATGCCACACTGTTGTTATGCTGAAATAGAATATGAACAATTACAGGACTTAATTGCAGTGACCATTGCCTTTTAAGAACAGCTCCATTTACTGATTTCAGAACTTGAATTACACAGGATAGAAATGCATCTTTGTGCTTTCTCATTGGTTTAACATTGCTACTTATTGACCGCATTACAGTTTTCAATAATCATGGGTTTGGATGGGACACAGATTGGTCGGAGGTCTCATTTTCACTGGCATTGCAGCAGCCACTGATGCCCCCAGCATGGGTTTTCAATGCTTTGCAGGATGTGTGTTTCATATGTTTGGTTATGTTGGAGTTCTGATGCACTTTCCTTGCAGACTCTGGTGCCTCATTAGGCAACTTCCTGCTGGTTTTTTTCCTGCTGCGTAAAATAATATTTCAACACTTAGCATTTATCCACGGCCTCCGGCAACTGCCGCCTCAGCACCAAAGCAGCAGCATCACGTAGCCGCGGGAACAACTATTGTGCTGTTGTTGCATATTAATAGTATTTGTATAAAATGATACGCTGTGTTTATTCTAAAATATCAAAGCCCGTCTGCGGTTTGTTGGCCCATGTTGCCTTCTGGACATGGCGCTGTAATACAAACACAGTCGTGCCCATGCTCCGGATGGCCAGGCACATCACTTCGCGTGAGATTACCTGCCTCCAGGGGCAATGTGCTCTCCTCTCCCGGAGGCAGAGCTAAACTGCTGCTACCACAGGCTCCTTCACGCTCTTGCAAAAAGTTGGAATTGTACGTACATTTGTTCTGTTCTGTTGCCGCCGATCTCGGGCTGCACCCTGGCGTGCGAGTGAGGTGAATTTGGAGCACGGGAAACCGCACTGTAATGCATAACCGCTTCTCGTGCAAGCAGTTCTGCAGTATAAATGAGCAGTGTGTCCGGGCTTTTATCTAAATAAACACTGAAGCATTTCGTGCAATCAGCTTTCATAAGGAGACTTTGCGAACTGCTGCTGCTCTGTGAGCTGTGTTCCCTCCCACTAGCCAATGTGTCGTGCTGTTCTTTAAATGTCTGCGTGGAGAGTGGAGCCATTTCTGTCATCCAGTGTCAGTCTGAAGCACTGCCAAGCCTCCGTAACGCGAGCTCATTGCTGCTGCTAACCTGTAGCATAAAGGTGCTAGACTCTCCATCACACCCACACGGCATTTTGCTTTCCCCACAAGCCATGGGTTTTGGTTTCTCTTTTGTCCTAGTTGCATTGGAGCACCAAAGTCTTTACTTTTGTTTTCATGCGGTAGCTGTAGCATTGTTTGGCATATATGGGATTGCAGCAATAGTTGGGACACCAGTTTGTGAAGCATGTTTTTGTGCAGCCTCTGATGCACACAGTCTACAGTATATTTGCAATGAAGCAACTTTCTTAACATTAATTTTATAAATGTCCAGGCTGTCCCAGAGCACTGACGGTCCCCTATTTAATTAAAAAGAAAGAAAATCTTGCATTTATATAGCACCTTTTATGGCCACTAGACGTCTCAAAGTGCTTTACAGCCAATGAAGTACTTTTGGAGTGTAGTCATTGTTCTAATATGGGAAAAGCGGCAGCCAATTTGCACATAGGCTCCCACAACAGCAATGTGATGACCAGATAAACGTTATTTTGTTATGTTGGTTGAGGGATAAATATTGGCCAGTACACCAAGAATAACTCCACTGCTCTTCTTCCAATAGTACCATGGGATCTTTTACATCCACTTGAGCGAGCAGTTGGGGCCTTGGTTTAATGTTTAATCCGAAAGGTGGCACCTCCGACAGTGCAGCACTCCCTCAATACTGCACTGGAGTGTCCGCCTAGATTTATGTGCTCGAGTCCCTGGAGTGGGATTTGAACCCACAACGTTCTGACTCGGAGGTGAGTGTGCTACCTACTCAGTCACTGGCTGACAGTTAGGATTTCAATGATCTTGGTTCATGCATTAGTTGAATTCACCAAAACATAGACGGCATTGTGTCTGAGTTTCGGGATGCAGTTTAGCCTGCCTCGCAGATTTTTTGTTGGTAAACTATAGCATGCAATGGCCTTAGAAGCCAAACACAGAGCAAGGCTCCAATATAAAAAGGAAGCAAGATAAGGAAACAGATTAGGGTTAAAACGTTAACTGATGACCATTTTCCCACAGAGGGAGCTGCTTCCTGGGGAGGGAGGGAGGGAGGGAGACTAAGGTTGCTACTAACGTCAAACCTTCACTCTTCTCAGGAAAATTGCAGCAATTTTGTATTTCTATATTCCTATCAGTGAATCGAATATTTCATAGAAACATAGAAAATAGGTGCAGGAGTAGGCCATTCGGCCCTTCCAAACCGCACCGCCATTCAATGAGTTCATGGCTGAACATGCAACTTCAGTACCTCATTCCTGCTTTCTCGCCATACCACTTGATCCCCCTAGTAGTAAGAACTTCATCTAGCTCCTTTTTGAATATATTTAGTGAATTGGCCTCAACAACTTTCTGTGGTAGAGAATTCCACAGATTCACCACTCTCTGGGTGAAGAAGTTTCTCCTCATCTCGGTCCTAAATGGCTTACCCCTTATCCTTAGACTGTAACCCCTGGTTCTGGACTTCCCCAACATTGGGAACATTCTTCCTGCATCTAACCTGTCTAAACCCGTCAGAATTTTAAACGTTTCTATGAGGTCCCCTCTCATTCTTCTGAACTCCAGTGAATACAAGCCCAGTTGATCCAGTCTTTCTTGATAGGTCAGTCCCGCCATCCCGGGAATCAGTCTGGTGAACTTCGCTGCATTCCCTCAATAGCAAGAATGTGCTTCCTCAAGTTAGGAGACCAAAACTGTACACAATACTCCAGGTGTGGCCTCACCAAGGCCCTGTACAACTGTAGCAACACCTCCCTGCCCCTGTACTCAAATCCCCTCGCTATGAAGGCCAACATGCCATTTGCTTTCTTAACCGCCTGCTGTATCTGCATGCCAACCTTCAATGACTGATGTACCATGACACCCAGGTCTCGTTGCACCTCCCCTTTTCCTAATCTGTCACCATTCAGATAATAGTCTGTCTCTCTGTTTTTACCACTCTAACCAGATAAAAATAATACTGGAAATACACAGCAGGTCAGTCAGTCTGCAAAGAAAAAATGCTGTGCTAAAGATTTGGTATTGCCTTAAATTTTGGAGTAAATGCTTGCACTAAGTATTAATTGTTAATGATTTGGTTAGGATGGAGCCTGGTATTGCATCACCTCACAGGAGAAAAGGATAGCTAATGGAAATTTATAAATACCTAAAGTGAAATCATCGTGCAGAAATATGTTTTTCGAGTTGGCCTTTTTTTAAATGTAAAAAAAAATCTGTCATTAGGTGCTTATATAATGAGGGTTTTTCTGATAGTTTATGAAGGACTACTCCTATAATTTGGAGCATATCCTGTACTGGCCAGACGTGACCCATATACAGTACAACATGCAGCAGATTACGATTGACAGATGTTTATCTGATGGCCTGATGTGTTGCTATTCTAGACTAGAAGGAAACATGATTGCCACTAATGGAATAGTGCCAGTGCGAGTTTGTTGTTGGATACGCTTTAACTGCATTTATTTGCAGTTTAAAAAAATATTTTTGTATATTTGGGCAAAGTAAAAGCCTAACAATTCTATATGTTTTTCAATTAGACTGGCTTTAAAATGTGTAAATAAATGGCAACATAGTGACTCGCTTAAGAGAGTTCACACTAATAAATCCATGCTAATTGTGTCTATAAAAAAAAATTGACGATGCAAATCATAATGAACCAAAATAGTCCTAACATTATAATACACTTTACTTGGGTAATGTTTTATGGCCAAAAATAATGACGACTGAATTAGCAGTGGTTTTGCAATATAATGACTTATTCACTCGTGTTTGTTTAAATTGAAGTCAGTCATACTGTACCATGATTTCCACATGGATGCTGTGTATCTACAAAGGCAAAGTGTTATGTATGCAACCCTATGTAACCAGTATTCCACCGTCACCAGAGGGCGTATCCGTTGGAGTCCCAAGGGATCCCAGCATCCCTTGGGAGCACTATATATAAGCAGGCCTCCCACACTGTACCAACACTCTGGAGTTGGAATAAAGAACCAAGGTCACACTTACTCACGTCTACAGAACTCAG
Organism: Pristiophorus japonicus; assembly: GCF_044704955.1. Classification (NCBI taxonomy): domain Eukaryota; kingdom Metazoa; phylum Chordata; class Chondrichthyes; family Pristiophoridae; genus Pristiophorus; species Pristiophorus japonicus. The sequence goes on along the minus strand of NC_091991.1, from coordinate 112,356,183 downwards.
TCACATTGCTTTATTATGGACTTAACGCAAAGTCCATATCAGTGCTTTGGGGCTGTGATTCGCAGACTGATGGGGTAATTACAGTATTAAATGCTTGGCATTCCTGCTGCAGGTGCACAGCAGTAATAAGGTAAAAACACACACACACCGTATTGTGCTCACTGCAAAATCTGTCTGAAAAGAAAAAACCATTAGGCCCAATTCCCATGTTCCAGTGTCGTTTACAGATGGCGTGTTTCTGTTTTCTCTAACTCTTGGATTTGTTTGTTTTTAATTCTCTGGAAGGCAGATAGGTGGGATTAAATGCTTCCTCTGCGTCACTTAATCAGTCTTTGGGGGTTCATGTATGAGCTAATTGGACCCCGTGGGCACACCTATGTAAACGGGAAACTGTTCTGAATATACCGTGGCTTGTGATTTTCTCTCTTTTTAGGTGTAGGGTTTTTATATACATGAAACCAGCAAGAGCTTTCCCTTTCGTTGGCCTTCTCCTCTTTCATGACCATTACAATGTTTTACATTAGAGGGTAAATAGCTGGTTGTCATTAATTTGACTAGTGATCTGTCCTCATCATCTGTGGGTATTTATAAAATGCTGGTTTGTTGAATTCACTGAATGTGTAAGTGGGTTGATGATTGAGCTGCGGCAAATGGCTCTTAATAGAAAAGTACTGCTGTGGGCAAAATCCTCCCCTGTCTAAAATACAGTTAATTATTTATTCAGTTGCAAATAGTGCAGGAATTTTTGTAAACCAGCAGGAGTGTCGAGTTGCATAAAGTGATGGTGCAAAAGTGTTTCACAATTTAAAAGTGTACAATGGTGATTGCAATTCTTCCCGCCTTGACCAGCAGTCAGCAGATGGGTATGAGTATTGTGGTAGCTCAAGTTTGCTGCTGATGCAGATCCCGGAGGTCAGAAGCCAGTGAACAGAGTGATGCACTTAACCTTTTCATCATCATCATAGGCAGTCCCTCGGAGTCGAGGAAGACTTGCTTCCACTCTAAAAATGAGCTCTTAAGTGGCTGAACAGTCCAATATTAGAACCACAGTCCCTCACAGGTGGGACAGATAGTTGTTGAGAGAAGGGATGGGTGGTTTTAACACCCATATCTGGAAGTATCATTGCCTCTGTCTCCGATATAAACACCAGCGTGGTGTGCTCCCGGAGGCACGGTGGCTGGGGCGCTCCCGGAGGCTCTGTGGCTGGAGCGCTCCCAGAGGCGCTGTCCTGCTCCCATCTCCTGAAGAGGCAGCAATGCGGTTTCACTGCTATTGCCCTGCATGGAACGTACCCGGCCATTGTTGGTGGCAGCTGTTTCACCACGGTCCTGGCTGCAGTATAAACGGTTTCCATGGCAGTGGCACTGGGAGCCAGCTTTGGGACATTGCTTCAGGAAACGGCTCTTGGCTCCATGGTGCACCAGCTCGCGCTATTCAAGGGAGCCTAAAGTGCGTGGCTGAGGTGAAAAATCATGACCAATGCAAGCCTGTCAAATAATGTCCGAATGTGTCTTGCAGATGTAAGCCGATTGCCTTTTTTAAAAACACTTTTACATTTTCATCTTTTTTATTATTTTAACACGAGCACCAACAGTTAAAGCCCCTGACTGAGAAGGCAAGATTGTTGTGGGAGATGGATGAGGAGTAGGTAGCTGAAATCTCCCAGTGTTTGTACTGGCACGGACACTCCATGTAATCCATTTAGAACAGATGAATCCTACCAAAAAGATGGTTACATATTTTCCACATGGACTAAATTTGCGTCACTGGGTAACCCACCTCAGCTCAGTGTGAAACATTTTTATTAATGTAAATCCCTGTTGAGGGTTGCTTTACCCCATTAGCTGCAGCCGCACAATAGTTTGAGTGCAGCAAATTGCTGTGCGCAAAGAAGCGAATTCATGCTCGTATCTTGAAAGCACTTATTCACCCATAAGGGTGGTCTCATAAAGACGGGAGTCATAGTTGAAATGGTTTGTAAAGATGAAATTTGACTTCTTCCAACAAGGAGTTTTTCAGTGATTTAAATAGTACTGTGGTAACCACAGAAAGAGGAAACACTGTGGTGCTGGGCTCCTCGTTTCCACAGCATCGCTTTGTGAAGTAAACGTCATGCTCTTGTTTTGGGTGTCTAAGCATGGACCCTGACAGTGCAAGTGAATGTTGATCATCATCATAGGCAGTCCCTCGAAATCAAGGAAGACTTGCTTCCACTCTAAAAGTGAGTTCTCAGGTGACTGAACAGTCCAATATGGGAATTACAGTCTCTGTCACAAGTGGGACAGACAGTAGTTGGAGGAAAGGGTGGGTGGGGAGTCTGGTTTGCCGCACGCTCCTTCCGCGGCCTGCGCTTGTTTTCTGGATGCTCTCGGCGACGAGACTTGAGGAGCTCAGCGCCCTCCCAGATGCTCTTCCTCCACTTTGGGCGGTCTTTGGCCAGGGATTCCCAGGTGCGGGTGGGGATGTTGTATTTTATCAAGGAGGCTTTGAGAGTGTGCTTGAAACGTTTCCTCTGCTCACCTGGGGATCGCTTGCTGTGTAGAAATTCCGAGTAGAGCGCTTGCTTTGGGAGTCTTGTGTCGGGCATGTGGACAACGTGGCCCCGCCTAAGGGAGCTGGTCAAGTGTGGTCAGTGCTGCGATGCTGGGGATGTTGGCCTGATCGAGAACATTGACGTTGGTGCATCTATCCTTCCAGGGGATTTGCAGAATCTTGCGGTGGTATTTCTCCAGTGATTTGATGTGTCTACCGTATATGGTCCATGTCTCTGAGCCATATAGGAGAGCGGGTATCACTACAGCCCTGTATACCATGAGCTTGGTGCCAGATTTGAGGGCCTGGTCTTCGAATAATTTTTTTCCTCAGGCAACCGAAGGCTGCACTGGAGGCAGTGTTGGACCTTGTCGTCGTCTGTCTGCCCTTGCTGATGGTAGGCTTTCGAGGTATGGAAAGTGGTCCATGTTGTCTAAGGCCACGCCGTGAATTTTGATGACCAGGGGGCAGTGCTGTGTGGCGGGGTCAGGTTGGTGGAGGACCTTTGTCTTCGATGTTTAGCATAAGGCCCATGCTTTCGTATGCCTCGGTTGATGGCGTATCAGCTATAAGAAGCCAACTTAATAATTTGCGTGGCAGCGGCCAGCCCTGGTTCCCTTGCTTGCAGCTACATTAGATATTTTTTTTGTGTTTGAACTGTCTGGAAAGCAGATAAGTACCAGTGCTAAGAAGAATGAGCCTTAAGCAATGAATAAAGTCATGTAATTGATTCAGTGGTTGCAGCAGATGTATGTAATCGGTTACTAGTGGGTTCTGAACTGTCTTTTTGTTCTCTAATGCCAGTGTATCATCAGCCCATTAGCTGTGATTGATTTTATATAGCCAGCGGTGACTTATTGTACAACTAACTCTCTTGATTGTTACACATTGGAATCAAATGCTGGAAAAGAAGGGACTGATGCACAGAAACAGGAGTAGGCCATTCAGTCCCCCGAGCCTGTTCCGTCACTCAATTAGATCATGGTTGATCTGCACCATAACTCCATTTATCCACCTCTGTTCCATATACCTTGTTACCCTTACTTAACAAAAATCTCTCGATCTCAGTCTTGAAAATTTTAATTGACCCCCCCCCCCCCCCCCAGCATCCACATCCTTTTGGGGGCGAGAATGCCAAATGCTTGACATAGTTGATCACACATCCTCCTCATCTTCTTATCCAACACCCACCTCATTGGAATTGCCCTCGCTTGATTCCACTCCTACCTGCCCCAGCGCAGCCAGCGTATCCTCCACAACAGCTGCCACTCCAGTTCGTGCACAATCAGCTCTCGCACAGTCACCTCCATAGTTCTTCTAAGGATCCATCCTTGTACGTGCCCTGTGGTAAAATTATCTGTGGACACTGTCCACATACAGTTCTTTCCCGCGACCATCTCCGTGCTGTCAGACTGCCTATTTGACAAATCATGGATGCGCCAAAATTTCCTACAGTTAGTTAGGGGGCAGGCTGAAACCATTGCCTTTGGCCCCAACAAACATTTTGCACCCTTGCCATTGACTCTATCTCCCTGCTGCTTGCTCAGGCTGAACCAGGTTGCACACAACCTTGGTGTTCTGTTAGATCCAGAATTGAGCTTCAATCCCCGTATCCTATCCAACGCCAAGACCGCTTACTTCCACCTCCACACCATTATTCCCAATGCCACAGAAATCCTTATCCCCACTGTCTTCACCTCCTAGACTCAACCTCTCCAATGCCTTCCTCCTGACTGCCTTCCTCCTGACCACCACCCTCCGTAAATTCCAGAGGTAGAAGACCAGCCATGATCTTATTAATGGTGGAGCAGGCTCGAGGGACCAAATGGCCTACTCCTGCTCTTATTTCTTATGTTCTTCTGTCATCCAAATCTCCGCCACTTCCCATCTTGCGCAAAATTCTGCTTGCCCATCTCATCTAAACTCACTGACCTACATTGGCTCCAATGTTCCTGCTAAGCTGCGCAGCCGAGCAGCGGTCTGAAGGTCCCACGCAGGCCGCTCACCGGCTTTGATATGGACGAAACCGTGCATGCACGAAGATTTGAATGGGCTATGCAGCCTGTTAACGGGACTGCGCACAGGAAAAACAAATTAGAGGGAACATTGATTAGCTCTTTGGTGAATTTAGAATTCTTGTCTTCAAGTTCCTCATGTCTTCATTTCAGTCACCTCTGCAACCATTTCCAGCCTTGCATCCTTCCCAGTCCTCTTGATCAGTTTGTTCCCTCCTTCCTTTGCACCCTTGGTGGCAGAACCTTCAGCTGTGTCTCCAATCTTTGGAACTCCCTCCCCCTCTCTTTGAGTGAAAGAGATGGGGAAAAAACAGCTATACTTCTCATTCTACCTGTCATTATGGCTTATATTCAACAACATCATTTGCAGACATCTATCTGCAACCATGTGCATGTGCGGTCATAGTTTAAACATTTCTTTGCGTAATTCCCAGACTAGCTATTTTATGGCAGCTTTTCATTAAAAAATTGAAGATTCTATCATGCTGTTAACCTGTAATAAACATTCATCTTGCATATGTGATGAACCTGGCAGAACATGAATAACACACCAGTTTGTGCATAAGTAAACTACACAAGTATTTTTATGAAGAAGATATTTTACTGGAGTAAATTTTGCACTTGACTGATTTGCAGTGAACTCTTGGTGATGCTGCCCTTCCCTATCTCTCTAACCTCCCCCAGCCCTACAACCTCTGAGAATTCTGTGCTCTTCCAACTCTGGCCTTTTGTGCATAACCCACCCTATGCCCTACTGTTGGTGGCTGTGCCGTCAGCCACCTAGTCCTTCAGCTCTGGAATTCCCTCCATCCACCCCTCCCTCTCTAAGATGCACCTTAAAGTCTACCTCTTTGACCAAGCTTTGGTCACCTGTCTTAATGTCTCCTCATTTGGCATGTTAATTGTTGTCTGTGCTACTGTGAAGTGCCTTGGGATATTATTCTTAATGGCTTTATAATTATTGTTAAAATGTGAGATGATCTTCATGTTTTCTGACAACCTCTTTATCTCTGTGTAGTTTCTTAGAAAGCTGGTGTTAAACATAGCATTGTATGAAAACACACAATGCTGTAAATCTCAGCAGGTCAGGCACATCTGTGGAGAGAAACAGATGAAGGGTCACAGACCTGGAACGTTAACTCTGTTTCTCTCTCCACAGATGCTACCTGACCTGCTGAGTATTTCTAGCATTTTCTGTTTTCATTTCAGATTCCAGCAACCGCAGTATTTTGCTTTGGTAATGGTGTAATGTTTTCAGATATTCATGGCATTCCACAGTATGTGATTTTTCCCAAAGGATTTTAAATGTTGTACAGGTATTTGGTTTGATTATTTTAAATGCATCCAGTTATTTTGTATACTTCTATCTTTATGCATATTGGAATATATATATTTTTTGTAACAAACCATTTAGTCCTGTAGCACAGTGAAATGTGGGCCTATACATAGTTAGAAAATGCCTTTATCCACTGTCATGCCAACTGAAGCCGTGTTTGTGGTTGCAGCTTTTTGATTATGCCGTGTGTGCGATTGCCATTTTACAGCATGCTTTTTTTAGAATTTGGAAGCTGATAAATATTTTAGGGTATCTTTCATGTGGAGTACATCTTTTTAAATGACTTGCTTATGATTTTATTTTCTTGCACAAAGTACCCTTTGTGTGTGGAAGAACAGGAACTCCCTCGTCTCGCCCAGCAGTCTCGTGGGACGTTAACCTTTTTACACTTGCTCTTTCAGATATATTTATTCAGGTTTGTTGTGCAAAAGATGAAATTTGAACTGTTGAATTCCGCTGATAAGCTAAATTGCAACTGATTATCCGCACTCACTGTGTGGTGTTGCCTTATGACAGAACAATCTGGCAGCCCTGATTTTGAGCACGGTGCGATAATGTTGCTGACTACAGTTAATGTGTCCCGCTACCACTCTGTTGTTTGCTTTACAACCCGAGTGATTCAAAGTTTGAGGCCTGGAGAGGCCTGACATTTAAAGTTTGATCCGTGGCAACCTGGCCCTGCAGTGTGGCACGTTGCCTTGTGGATAGTAGCTCTCACAAAAGAACAAGAGGGGGGAGGAGAAGGAATATTTTTACGCAGCTAGTTCTCATGATCTGTGGTGGAAGCAGATTCAATAGTCACTGTAAACAGGGAATCAGATATATATATATATATATATTTGAAAACAAAACATTTGCAGGGCTGTGGGGAAAGGGAGAGGTGGGATTAATTGGATAGCTGTTTCTTTCAAAGTGCCAGCATAGTCTCAATGTGCTGAATGGCCACCTTCTGTGCTGAGTGCAGGGAGACTGTATTGATATGAGCAGCCCTTGCGGGAGGGGAGGGGAGGCCCCCTCTAAAATCAGGGCAGCTCCTCACCAGACTGTGATTTGAGCAATCAATGAAACGGTCCAAATTCACGTGTCCACCATTTGATTTGTATACTTGATAGCAGTGGTATAATTTTGTAACGCTCCTTCAATTACATTATGCAGCACAACAGCTCAGACTGGCTTTGATGGGATTAGTTGGCATTTGCGCTGGTCAGGTGCCAAAGGAAGCTTTCTGGTTGTTTTTAAGGCTGGCCTTTGCGCAATAGGTTTAATTCATCACATCCAATGAAATGGGTCATAAAGATTTTGTTTTTTTGCTTCAGTGCAATGAGTCTTATTAATAACTGAATTTTAAAATTGCAAAATGGCACAAATGCTCATTTTTCTCTGTTTAAACATTGCTATGTTTTTGCCTTGTTTTATGTGTTTTGACATTTACATACTACCAGTGCGGGCTATTTCAAACTTGACTTGTAACTGATGCATTTCAGTGTTCTCCTACTAATTACAAGTGTTCACTGTAGATTAATGATTTAAGATTTGTCCTACACATGAAATGTACAAATCAAATCATTGTTCCTGGCTTTTCAATTCCCTTCATACAAAGACTGCTCATTTCCCCACACACAGCCTTCAAAGTCTATTATCTTTTACCTCTGATGCAGTGCTTCACCACACAGTTCACTCCAAGTCATCGTGAAACTGTGGTGCACCAAAATCAAATGTCTCCCCTCCAGAAGTCACACACTCCAAGCCCTTAAAAAAAATTCTCATCCTTGTTTTCAAATCCCTTCATGGCCTAGCCTCTCCTTACCTCTCTAGCCTGTTCCAGCCCTACAACCCTCTGAGATCTGTGTTCCTCCAATTCTGGCCTCTTGCACATTCCCGATTTTAATCGCTCCACCACTGGCAGCCGTGCCTTCAGCAGCTGAGGCCCTAAACTCTGAAATTCCCTCCCTAAACCTCTCCACCACTCTACCTCCCTCTCCTCCTTTAAAACACTCCTTAAAACCTACCCAAGCTTTCGGCCGTCTGTCCTAATATCTCCTTATGTGGCTTGGTGTCACATTTAATTTGATAACGCTCCTGTTAAGCACCATGCTTACTCCGTTACTCCATTAAAGGTGCTATATAAATGCAAAACGTTGTTGTAGTACTACAGTAAAATTGTATCACCATCAAGTTACAAAGAGGCGGGAGGGGGGGGGGGTAAAAATGGGTAGAGTTTGAAAGCACAATCTTTGGACTCTGAGGTGAGAGTGCTACCAACAGAGCCAAGCTGACAATGTATTTAGGCAGAAGGCCACAAATTTGCTGTCAGATTGTTGGAACAAGTAAACTCCTGGCTGTGAGCTGGTGTTAGATTGCAGGACCGCTTTCACTATTGGTACTCCCTATCACAAATAGCATGCTCTAAATGCAAAGCAAACAGTTGGCCTGTAATCTTTTATTGCGCGCAATTATTACAATCTTGGATAATACATTTGCACATACATGCGTTAGAAGGTCATAAAGTAATTTCAGATTCTGATTATAAAGCACTCAATCATTGCTGTCCTGATTAAACATTACCCGGCCTCCTCTGATGTGTTCGACCTTATCCACAGGGTAATTCCCTGTCGCACGCAGTTCAATAAAAGTGGGGTATCGTGAAATTTCAAACTAGGTGTTTCAGGTTCGAGTTATGCCCCATGGTGCCATAAATGGATTAGAAGTCCCTGTATGAATTTCATCACTAATTGCAATGTGCGGACCTTGGCCAATATATTTTGTAAGCGATCAGTGAGAATCAGTTTTTGACTGGCTCAATCTCAGTATATGTTTAATGTGCCTGTATACCAAGTACACCAAGGGAAACCTCCTGTGTATATACTAACCGTACAGAAGTGGGATAAGACTGGTGGGTATTTTTGTGTGTTGTATTTCATTACTGTGCACCTATGATCTTTTCAGTTAAGTCCTGCTGCCTTCTAGATCTGCAGCTTTCATTTTCATCTTTGTTATTGATCTCGTGCTCTCTGCTTTTATTTTGTTTCTGAAGTCTGTTGGAAGTAATTTCACTTTTATTTTCTCTCTCACGCATATTCTATTCCCTTGTCTCCTTCCTTTTTATTCTCGCCAGCTCCTCTCTTTACAGTCTGACCCCGATGGAGGTTTGATGAACACTGCCTGTGGCAGTCCATCCCCTGACCCAGACATAATTGCTTGTTGCTGTCTTCAAAATGAAATGTAAGCTTTTTGCTCTTTTTAAAAAAAAAAGGAAGACTTGCATTTATATAGCGCCTTTCGTGACCTCAGGACATCCCAAAGTGTTTTACAGTCAATGAAGTACTTTTGAAGTGTAATCGCTATTGTAATAATGGGAAAAGCGGCAGCCACAGCAAGCTCACGCAGACAGCAATGTGATGATGACCAGATCATTTATTTTCATTGATGTTGATTGAGAGATAAATATTGGCTAGGAGAACTCCCCTGCACTTCGTCAAATAGTGCTGTGGGATCTTTTACATCCAGCTGAGAGGGCAGACAGGGCCTCGGTTTAATGTCTCATCTGAAAGACGGCCCCTCCGACAGCGCTCCCTCAGTACTGCCCCTTCGACAGTGCGGCGCTCCCACAGTACTGACCCTCCGAGCGTTCAGCACTCACTCAGTACTGCCCCTCCGACAGTGCAGCACTCCCTCAGTACTGGCCCTCTGACAGTGCAGCCTGATAACGGATATGATGTAATTGGGATTATGGAGACATGGCTCCAAGGTGACCAAGGCTGGGAACTCAACATCCAGGGGTATTCAATATTCAGGAAGGATAGACAGAAAGGAAAAGGAGGTGGATTAGCGTTGCTGGTTGAAGAGGAGATTAACGCAATAGTAAGGAAGGACATTAGCTTGGATAATATGGAATCTGTATGGGTAGAGCTGCGGAACACCAAAGGGCAGAAAATGCTAGTGGGAGTTGTGTATAGACCACCAAACAGCAGTATTGAGTTTGGGGATGGCATCAAACAGGAAATTAGGGATGCGTGCAATAAAGGTACAGCTGTAATCATGGGTGACTTTAATCTACATATAGATTGGGCTAACCAAACTGGTAGCAATGCAGTGGAGGAGGATTTCCTGGAGTGTATAAGGGATGGTTTTCTAGACCAATATGTCAAGGAACCAACTAGAGGCTGGCCATCCTAGACTGGGTGTTGTGTAATGAGAGAGGACTAATTAGCAATCTTGTTGTGCGAGGCCCCTTGGGGAAGAGTGACCATAATATGGTAGAATTCTTCAATTAAGATGGAGAGTGACACAGTTAATTCAGAGACTAGGGTCCTGAACTTAAAGAAAGGTAACTTCGATGGTATGAGGTATGAATTGGCTAGGATAGACTGGCGAATGATACTTAAAGGGTTGACAGTGGATAGGCAATGGCAGACATTTAAAGATCACATGGATGAACTTCAACAATTGTACATCTCTGTCTGGAGTAAAAATAAAACGAGAAAGATGGCTCAACCGTGGCTAACAAGGGAAATTAGGGATAGTGTTAAATCCAAGGAATAGGCATATAAATTGGCCAGAAAAAGCAGCAAACCTGAGGACTGGGAGAAATTTAGAATTCAGCAGAGGAGGGCAAAGGGTTTAGTTAGGGGGGAAAAATATAGTATGAGAGTAAGCTTGCAGGGAACATAAAACTGACTGCAAAAGCTTCTATAGATATGTGAAGAGAAAAAGATTAGTGAAGACAAATGTAGGTCCCTTGCAGTCAGAATCAGGTGAATTTATAATGGGGAACAAAGAAATGGCAGACCAATTGGACAAATACATTGGCTCTGTCTTCACCTAAGGAAGACACAAATAACCTTCCCGAAGTATGAGGGGACCGAGGGTCTAGCGAGAAGGAGGAACTTAAGGAAATCCTTATTAGTCGGGAAATTGTGTTAGGGAAATTGATGGGATTGAAGGCCGATAAATCCCCAGGGCCTGATAGTCTGCATCCCAGAGTACTTAAGGAAGTGGCCCTAGAAATAGTGGATGCATTTGTGGTCATTTTCCAACATTCTATAGACTCTGGATCAGTTCCTATGTATCTAATGTCACCCCACTTTTTAAAAAAGGAGGGAGAGAGAAAACAGGGAATTATAGACCAGTTAGCCTGACATCGGTAGTGGGGAAAATGTTGGAATCACTTATTAAAGATGTAATAGCAGCGCATTTGGAAAGAAGCGACAGGATTAGTCCAAGTCAGCATGGATTTATGAAAGGGAAATCATGCTTGACAAATCTTCTAGAATTTTTTTGAGGATGTAACTAGTAGAGTGGACAAGGGAGAACCAGTGGATGTGGTGTATTTGGACTTTCAAAAGGCGTTTGACAAGGTCCCACACGAGATTAGTGTGCAAAATTAAAGCACATGGTATTGGGTGTAATGTATTGACGTGGATAGAGAACTGGTTGGAAGATAGGAAGCAAAGAGTAGGAATAAACGGGTCCTTTTCAAAATGGCAGGCAGTGACTAGTGGGGCACCGCAAGGCTCAGTGCTGGGACCCCAGCTATTTACAATATATATTAATGATTTAGACGGAGGAATTGAATGTAATATCTCCAAGTTTGCAGATGACACAAAGCTGGGTGGCAGTGTGAGCTGTGAGGAGGATGCTAAGAGGCTGCAGGGTGACTTGGTCAGGTTAGGTGAGTTTGCAAATAAATGGCAGATGCAGTATAATGTAGATAAATGTGAGGTTATCCGCTTTGGTGGCAAAAGCAGGAAGGCAGAATATTATCTGAATGGTGACAGATTAGGAAAAGGGGAGGTGCAGCGAGACCTGGGTATCATGGTACATCAGTCATTGAAAGTTGGCATGCCAGTACAGCAGATGGTGAAGAAGGCAAATGGCATGTTGGCCTTCATAGCTAGAGGATTTGAGTATAGGAGCAGAGAGGTCTTACTGCAGTTGTACAGGGCCTTGGTGAGGCCACACCTTGAATATTGTGTACAGTTTTGGTCTCCTAATCTGAGGAAGGACATTCTTGCTATTGAGGGAGTGCAGCAAAGGTTCACCAGACTGATTCCCAGGATGGCAGGACTGACATATGAAGAAAGACTGGATTGACTAGGCTTGTATTCACTGGAATTTAGAAGAATGAGAGGGTATCTCATAGAAACATATACAATTCTGATGGGATTGGACAGGTTAGATGCAGACAAAATGTTCCCGATGTTGGGAGTCCAGAACCAGGGGTCACAGTCTAAGGATAAGGGGTAAGCCATTTAGGACCGAGATGAGGAGAAACTTCTTCACTCAGAGAATTGTGAACCTGTGGAATTCTCTACCACAGAACGTTGTTGAGGCCAGTTCGTTAGATGTATTCAAAAGGAAGTTAGATGTAATCCTTATGGCTAAAGGGATCAAGGGCTATGGAAAGAAAGCAGGAATGGGGTACTGAAGTTGCATGATCAGCCATGATCATATTGAATGGTGGTGCAGGCTCGAAGGGCCGAATGGCCTACTCCTGCACCTATTTTCTATGTTTCTCCCTCAGTACTGCCCCTCCGACACTGCGGCGCTCCCTCAGTACTGCCCTGGAGCATTTGAGTCTGGCGTGGCAGAGAGTTTGGTTTGAGTAGTTGACTAAAACATTCATTTATAGATGGAGCAATCTCATGATTGTTAAAATCCTTTTAAAATTAGGTTTTTCCAGTTGACAATAAAAATTGTTTCTTTTTCATTTCAGTGAGAATCAATGGCCCTGAGCAATGGTAAACGTGGAGCTGGTTATTATAATTCAGGCTTTTGGGGTATTGCTCTCCATCAATTGTTCCACTGGCAGTGAGTGTACTGTTGTCTCTCTTCTGCCCCACTCCCTGTGAACAGGCTGGCATGTTCTGCCCTTGCAGAGGTTGCAAAGTCCAGGTCTAACAATGAACTGAATTACAATAAATTGAATACAGGACTTTAATAAGGCTCGCATTTCCTGTTCAGTCTCTTGAATGGTGGCAATATCAAATGCCATGGCCAGAATTGTACAACGATGATTACAATTTAAAGGGAATGAGTAAGCAGAAACTGGATTCGGATCAAGATGGCTAATTCCGAGTACAAGGCAGTATTATAAGGTGCAGCATCAATCTCTTATGGCAGCTTTTCTTTGTCCAGTAGGAATGGTGTTCTGATTTTAAATCTCCTGCACACATGACTGAGATCGATGAAACTTCTCAACTTCCGAGAGAGTCATGTTTGCCAGTACTCGATCTCCACTGCAGTTCAAAGTTGGCATCTCTCAGCTGGGAGGGAGTTCATTGCTGCAGCATGGTTACCCCTCGTGCTAACTGGGGATTTTCCTTGTCTTTTAAACTAATAACCACATTCTAACTTTTACAAAATATGTTTTTTCTTTGCGTTGAATCAGTCCTGAAGGTGTGCATGATTTTTTATTTGTCTTGTACCGAAAGCTAAATTTGGTAGAGTGACCTTTTAAAAATGGTGTATCACAACATTTTATATGATGGGCATGATAGAATTTTGTATTGGGAGAAAGTTACATGTGCATATAAGCAGGATTTTCTCCTTTTTCTCTTGCCCTGCCCATGAAAATCAGAATGGAATAATAAGAGCTACCTTGTACCTAATAACGAAGGTCTCGATTGAGTGACAAGATCATAGAATCATCGAATGATACAGCAAAGAAGGAGGCTATTCGGCCCATTGTGCCTGTGCCGGCTCTTTGAAAGAGCGATCCAATTAATCCTACTTCCCTGCTCTTTCCCCATAGCCCTGTAATTATTTCCCTTCAAGTATTTATCCAATTTCCTTTTGAAAGTTACTATTCAGTCTGCTTCCACCACCCTTTTGGGCTGTGCACTTCAGATCATCACCACTCGGTAAGTTCTTTCGCCAATCACCTTGAATCTCTGTCCTCTGATTACTGACCTTTCTGCCACTGGAAGCAGTTTCTCCTTATTTACTCTATCAAAACCCCCTCATGATTTTGAACACCTCTGTCAAATCTCCTCTTAACCTTCTCTGCTCTAAGGAGAACAATCGCAGCTTCTCCAATCTATCCACGTAAGTGAAGTCCCTCATCCCTGGTATAATTCTATTAAATCTCTTCTGCACCCTCTCTCAAGCCTTGACATCCTTTCTAAAGTGTGGTGCCCAGAACTGAACATAGTACACCAGCTGAGGCCGAACTGGTGTTTTATAAAGTTTTAGCATAACTTCCTTGCTTTTGTACTCCATTCCTCGCTTAATAAAACCAAGGATCCCATATGCTTTTTTAAAGACTTCTCATCTTGTCCTGACACTGTCAAAGATTTGTATACATGCGCTTCCAGGTCTCTCTGTTCTTTAAAATTGTACTATTTAGTTCATATTGGCTCTCCTCATTCTTCCTACCAAAATGTATCATTTCACACTTCCCTGCGTCAAATTTCATCTGCCATACGTCTGCCCATTTTACAGTCTGACTATGTCCTCTTGAAGTCTGTTGCTATCCTCCTCATTATTTGTTATATTTGAGTTTTGTATCCTCTGTAAACTTTGAAATTCTGCCCTGTATACCCAAGTCCATGTCATTAATATATATCGAAAAGGCTAGTAGTCCTAACGGCAACCCCTGGGGAACACCACTGCATACTTTCCTCCAAACACAGACTAAACGGTGGCACAATTGAGGAACAATGGAGGACTTTTAAGGAGCTCTTTCATAGTGCTCAACAAAAATATATTCCAGTGAAAAAGAAGGGCGGTAAGAGAAGGGATAACCAGCCGTAGATAACCAAGGAAATAAAGGAGAGTATCAAATTAAAAGCCAATGCGTATAAGGTGGCCAAGGTTAGTGGGGAAAATAGAAGATTGGGAAAATTTTAAAAGACAGCAAAGAATGACTAAGAAAGCAATAAAGAAAGGAAAGGTAGATTACGAAGGTAAACTTGCGCAAAACATAAAAATGGATAGTAAAAGCTTTTACAGATATATAAAACGGAAAAGAGTGACTAAAGTAAATGTTGGTTCCTTAGAAGATGAGAAGGGGGATTTAATAATGGGAAATGTGGAAATGGCTGAGACCGTAAACAATTATTTTGCTTCGGTCTTCACAGTGGAAGACACAGAAACCATGCCAGAAATTGCTGGTCACAGGAATGTGGGAAGGGAGGACCTTGAGACAATCACTATCACTAGGGGGGGGTAGTGCTGGACAGGCTAATGGGACTCAAGGTAGACAAGTCCCCTGGTCCTGATGAAATGCATCCCAGGGTATTAAAAGAGATGGCGGAAGTTATAGCAGATGCATTTGTTATAATCTACCAAAATTCTCTGGACTCTGGGGAGGTACCAGCGGATTGGAAAGCAGCTAATGTAATGCCTCTGTTTTTTTAAAAAAAAGGGGGGCAGACAAAAGGCAGGTAACTATAGGCCGGTTAGTTTAACATCTGTAGTGGGGAAAATGCTTGAAGCTATCATTAAGGAAGAAATAGCGGGACATCTAGATAGGAATAGTGCAATCAAGCAGACGCAGCATGGATTCATGAAGGGGAAATCATGTTTAACTAATTTACTGGAATTCTTTGAGGATATAACTAGCATGGTGGATAGAGATTTACCGATGGATGTGGTGTATTTAGATTTTCAAAAGGCATTCGATAAGGTGCCACACAAAAGGTTACTGCAGAAGATAAAGGTACGCGGAGTCAGAGGAAATGTATTAGCATGGATAGAGAATTGGCTGGCTAACAGAAAGCAGAGAGTTGGGATAAATGGGTCCTTTTCAGGTTGGAAATCAGAGGTTACTGGTGTGCCACAGGGATTGGTGCTGGGACCACAACTGTTTACAATATACATAGATGACCTGGAAGAGGGGACAGAGTGTAGTGTAACAAAATTTGCAGATGACACAAAGATTAGTGGGAAAGCGGGTTGTGTAGAGGACACAGAGGCTGCAAAGAGATTTAGATAGGTTAAGCGAATCGGCTAAGGTTTGGCAGATGGAATATAATGTCGGAAAGTGTGAGGTCATCCACCTTGGGGGGGGGGGGGGAAAAAAACAGTAAAAGGGAATATTATTTGAATGGGGAGAAATTACAACATGCTGCGGTGCAGAGGGACCTGGGGGTCCTTGTGCATGAATCCCAAAAAGTTAGTTTGCAGGTGCAACAGGTAATCAGGAAAGCGAATGGAATGTTGGCCTTCATTGCGAGAGGGATGGAGTACAAAAGCAGGGAGGTCCTTCTGCAAATGTACAGGGTATTGGTGAGGCCACACCTGGAGTACTGCATGCAGTTTTGGTCACCTTACTTAAGGAAGGATATACTAGCTTTGGAGGGGGTGCAGAGACGATTCACTAGGCTGATTCCGGAGATGAGGGGGTTACTTTATGATGATAGATTGAGTAGACTGGGTCTTTACTTGTTGGAGTTCAGAAGGATGACGGGTGATCTTATAGAAACATTTAAAATAATGAAAGGGATAGACAAGATAGAGGCAGAGAGGTTGTTTCCACTGGTCGGGGAGACTAGAACTAGGGGGCACAGCCTCAAAATACGGGGGAGCCAATTTAAAACCGAGTTGAGAAGGAATTTCTTCTCCCAGAGGGTTGTGAATCTGTGGAATTCTCTGCCCAAGGAAGCAGTTGAAGCTAGCTCATTGAATGTATTCAAGTCACAGATAGATAGATTTTTAACCAATAAAGGAATTAAGGGTTATGGGGAGCGGGCGGGTAAGTGGAGCTGAGTCCACGGCCAGATCAGCCATGATCTTGTTGAATGGTGGAGCAGGCTCGAGGGGCTAGATGGTCTACTCCTGTTCCTAATTCTTATGTTCTAAGATGTGCACAATCTTAGGACATTAACATTTCACCCAGATGTTTAGATTCAAATCTACTTTCCATTAACTCCATCAGAAAGAATATTTTGAGAAATTAGATATAATTACTTGGTCAATATTGCAACTGTGGATGTAATGTCATTCTTTGTTGTGACATGGAATCCCACCGAATTTTCGCTTGACATTGGCAATGCACAGGTTATGCGGATTCTCTCCATCAAGGGGCACAATAGACACGATCTTCACCGTGCGACAGCTACAGGAGAAATACATGGAACAGCACAAACCCTTGCACATGACCTTCTTTGACCTCACAAAGACCTTTGACAATGTCAACCATGAGGGATTATGGAGTGTCCTTCTCCATTTCGGCTGCCCTCAAAGGTTTGTCACCATCCTCCGTCTGCTCCACAGTGACATGCAAGCTGTGATCCTGACCAATGGATCCACCCCAGACCCAATCCACGTCTGGACCAGGATCAAGCAAGGCTGCATCATCACACCAACACTTTTTTTGATCTTCCTTGCTGCAATGCTACATCTCACCCTTAGCAACCTCTGCCGCCTCTAGGCCAGATCCAAGGTCGTCCCATCCTCTATCATTGAATTACAGTGCGCAGACGACGCTTGCATGTGTGCACACTTGGAGGCTGAACTCCAAGCCATCGTCATCGCCTCCGAGACGTACGAGAGCATGGGCCTTATGCTAAACATCCGTAAGACAAAAGGTCCTCTACCAACCTGACCCCGCCACAAAGCACTGCCCCCTGGTTATGAAAATCTATGACCAGGCCTTGGACAACATGAACCATTTTTCATATGTCCTATATGGCTCAGATGTGGACTATAAAAAACAGATACCTCAAAGCGCTGGAGAAGTACCACCAGCGCTGCCTCCGCAAGATCTTGCAAATCCATTGGCAGGAAAGACGCACCAACATTGGTGTTCTCGCCCAGGCCAACATCCCCAGCATCGAAGCATTGGTTACACTCTATCAGCTCCGTTGGGCGGGCCACATCGTCCGCATGCCTGACACAAGACTCCCAAAGCAAGCGCGCTACGCGGAGCTTCGTCACAGCAAGCGAGCCCTGGGTGGGCAGAGGATCTGCTTCAAGGACACCCCCAAAGCCCCCTTGATAATGCAACATCCCCACCGATTCCTGGAAATCCTTGACACACGACCACCCAAAGTGGAGGAAGAGCATCTGGGAGGGCGCTGAGCACCTAGAGTCCCATCGCCAAGAACAAGCAGAAACCAAGAGTAGACAGCGGAAGGAGCGTGTGTCAACCTAGGCTTCCCGACTACCCTTTCCTTCAACCACTGTCTGTCCCACCTGTGACAGAGATTGTAATTCCCGCATTGGACTGTTCAGTCACCTGAGAGCTCACTTTGAGTAGAAGCAAGTCATCCTCGACTCCGGGGGACTGTCTATCATGATGATGACAGGTTAGCGAGCATAGAAAAGGCAGGTATTTATATTTCAGGTGTGTAATCAGAATATATATTCATTCTGGTTTGAAAAATGCTTAGCAATCCTCGAGTGCTTTCTGAAATGACATGGAATTGATTCCAATGCTCATTTTAGAGTATGATTAGTCCCACCCATGTTCTCTAAACAGTCTCCAAATATTTAATGGAAGACAGGCTCTATGCATGTGGACAAACCCTGTTGCGGGCCAGGAACTTGTAGTTTGAGCTGAGCAGCATAGACAATATTGCTTGGGTGGAAACAATACCACTCTCAGACAAATGAGCATGAGGACTGTCCCCAGTATTTCAGGAAAATAGTGTCAACAGGAGTATTTATTGTTAACATCGATCATATAACATTGCACATTGTCTGAAGACTGTCATTTTCCAATACAATAGGGGCGGCAGGTTCCCTTCCCTAAAGGGCATTAGTGAACCAGATGGGCTTTTACAACAATCCGGTAGTTTCATGGTCACCATTACTGATATTAGCTTTTTATTCCAGATTTATTTAATTAACTGAATTTAAATTCCCCAGCTGCCGTGGTGAGATTTGAACTCGTGTCTTTGGATCATTAGTCCAGGCCTCTGGATTACTAGTCCAGTAGCGTAACCACTGTGCTACCGTTCCCATTGATGCCTGCTGTACCAAGTGTTATGAATCAAATTGTATCAGTCTTATAATTCCCATTGATTTATAGTTTACAAAACCCCATACATTTCATGCCTTGCATAGTTCACCTGCAAAATGTGTGGGTATTATATAAATCTAGCGATGTTCTAAATCAACTGGTTTTGCAGAGTTAGTTCAGCAGGCCAAGTATTCAAGATGTGAAATGCACGCAGATTAATGAGTTGCAAATCAGCAGGGACTAGAAAACTGGTCTCATCTGACTCCATTCAGAATCCAAACATGAAATATTAGTTACCTGCCTCTTGGCAGCGAGCTGGGCACTTGGACTGAGCAGTCAGCTTTTAAGCAACTTAAAATTACCAATTTTTCCAAAGAAAAGCCACTATTTTATACAGTATTTAAATAATAAAAATATCCTATTTTACTGTTGAGATTTCGACAAAGTTGTTGAGGCCAGTTCGTTCGATATATTCAAAAGGGAGTTAGATGTGGCCTTTACGGCTGAAGGGATCAAGAGATATGGAGAGAAAGCAGGAATGGGGCACTGGGTGGATGATCAGCCATGATCATATCAAATGGTGGTGCAGGCTCAAAGGGCTGAATGGCCTACTCCTGCACCTATTTTCTATGTTTTTCCTTTGGCCTTGAAGTGTCACAGAATTCAACAAATGCTTCCAGGTCAGGTATACAGCTAGATGCAGAATAACACTCCCCCTGCCCAATGAATTCCATTGTGTTAGCTTTGCTCTGGGGCAGCTCTTTTGCTTCTGAGTCATGGGTTCAAGTCCCACTCTGCTTGAGCACTTAATCTCCACTGACATTTCCGTACGGTGCTGAGGGAGTGCTGCACCATCCGAGGTGCCGTACTTCAGATGAAACTTCAAACCACAGTCCTGTGGTTCGAAGAATAGTAATGAAAAAGTGTTTAGTTAAACACATGATACGATTGCATAAATTATGTCAAAACACAGTGGCTCATTATTTATGCAGGACATTATGCAGGATTCTTCTGGTGTCCATTTATCCTTTTAATAAGAGCACCAAAAAAACCTGATTCAGTGATTACTCATCTCATGTGATACTTGCTGCGGTTACTGTTATCCTGAAGACACTCACAAGTATTTTGCTTTTTACCCTTGTCATGTAGTTTTCACTGTGCCCCTCTTTTGCTTGCTAGTAGCACTGTGTGTGTTCTTTGTAATGGTTCTGTTTGATTGCTAACCATTTTCTCACAGCATTTGAAGATCAAAGCTGTAACCTTGCTGTTTATTTCAAATGGAGCCACTTTGATTTGTAGATTAAATGTTTGTCTTCTGGCTTCCGGTTCAAATTGTGGCTCTTGTGGGCCTAAAAATGTATAAGGACTCTGGATTAGGCACGGATTTTCTTCCACCGAAATCAGTCAACCAGTTTTGTGATTTTTTTTTTCTGCAATAGGTTATTTATCAACAGTTCTTCGTACCATTTGATTAATAATTCAGTCTTAAACTGGTAGACTCAAGTTCTGTACAGTGGTGTAGTGGTTATGTTACTGGACTAATAATCCAGGGCCTGGACTAATAATCATGATTTCCAGCAGTTTGAGAATTTAAATTTAGGTTTTTTAAATCTCAAAATAAAAATCTCGGATCAGTAAAAGTGACCATGAAGCTGTCAGATTATTGTAAAAACCCAATTTGGTTCGCTAATGTCCTTTTAGGGAAGAAAATCTGTCGTCTTTACCTGGTCTGTGCCTATATGTGACTCCAGTCCCACACCAACATGGTTGACTCTTAAATGCCCCCTAAAGTGGCCGAGCAAGCCACTCGATCATATCTAACTGCTGCACACAGTAGTTGAAGAAGGGGGTTCACCACCACCTTTTCGGGGGAACTAGGGATGGGTCAATAAATGCTGGCCTTGCCCACGTCCTGAGAATGATTATTTTGGACAGTTTGCCTAACACTTTCATGCTGATAAATATACTGACAAATCCCTTGTGTCTTGCAATTCACTTTGGGAATAACTCTGCTCTTCCCTCCTGCTGCTGACTCTTGGCATTTTCCAGTAACTTCATAAATCTTGAGTTACATGGTGCTTTGTTGCTATGCTAAATGCCTGATGGAATGGCCTGGTTGCTTGGAGTTGACGGTTCTGGCAATGTTGGGGGGAGAGCAAGTCACTAAAACTTTTTGGCCCCGAGTGCTGAAGTGGCAATAGGATGTCAGTTTAACAATTTTAGTAGCCTTTTGTGGCACAGAGCTGCCATTGAGTTAAGGCCGAGCTGCAGAGACTCATTGGAACAAGACAAGAGGAAAGAGATGTACAGAATATTTTCCAATAAATATAATCGTGCCAATGATAATAGTTCCAGACAAGGCAACCAAGAACAAAATTGAGGCAACATTGGAATTAAAATGCAGCAATTTTTGAATGCCAAAGAGCTGTAACAGGACAGGCATCTCATGAGTTTGATCCTGGGAGTTGCTGAGGGCCGACATGGATAAATTGCATTGGGTACCAATGGACAAGTCAAAGATTTCCCAAAGTCTATGTATGGGTCAACAGATGGTGGCTTTTACTAATTTTCTCCCTTTTTTTTTTTCTTTCCCTGCTGAATGCCCCAACATTGACAGTGCCCCAGCACCTCAGTCAAGGGGCCATTTTTCTTGAGTGAGTCTCCACAGTGAGCGTTGCTGGGCTGTTGAACAATGGAGGGCATCGCAACCACACCCAAAATTGTCCTCTTGCAATGTTCAGACATACACACTTGGAGTGTAAATTGTCTTTTCTTTTCCATCCCTCATCCTGGAGTGTTGAGCCTCTGCTGCTGCCTCGGCTGACACCAGTTACCTTAATGCAGACTGGGGATTGAACCCAAGTCCTCCTGCCTGACCTGTGTTTGCCAGTGCATTTCAATTTGCATGAAGGAAGAGTTTTGGGTAGTGATATTGCTGGGAAGAGGGTTCCACAGGCTGGAGAAGTGGTTTGTGGAACTTTGCTGCTGTCACACTGCTGATGTTGTGGAAGAGTTATATAGAAAAAAGAAAATAGGTGCAGGAGTAGGCCATTCGGCCCCTCGAGCCTGTACCGCCATTCAATAAGATTACGGCTGATCATTCCCTCAGTACCCTTTTCCTGCTTTCTCTCCATACCCCTTGATCCCTTTAGCCGTAAGGGCCATAGCTAACTCCCTCTGAATATATCCAATGAACTGGCATCAACAACTCTCTGCGGCAGGGAATTCCATAGGTTAACAACTGTCTGTGAAGAAGTTTCTCCTCATCTCAGTCCTAAATGGCCTACCCCTTATCCTATGTCCCCTGGTTCTGGACTTGCCCAACATCGGGAACATTCTTCCCGCATCTAACCTGTCCAGTCCCGTCAGAATCTTATACATTTCTCTGAGATCCCCTCTCATCCTTCTAAACTCCAGTGAATAGAGGCCCAGTTGATCCAGTCTCTCCTCATATGACAGTCCAGCCATCCCTGGAATCAGTCTGGTGAACCTTCACTGCACTCCCTCAATAGCAAGAACGTCCTTCCTCAGATTAGGAGACCAAAACTGAACACAATATTCTAGGTGAGGCCTCACTAAGGCCCTGTACAACTGCAGCAAGACCTCCCTGCTCCTATACTCAAATCCCCTAGCTATGAAGGCCAACATACAATTGCTGCCTTCACTGCCTGCTGTACCTGCATGCCCACTTTTAGTGACTGATGAACCATGACACCCAGGTCTCGTTGCACCTCCCCTTTTCCTAATCTGCTGCCATTCAGTTAATATTCTGCCTTCATGTTTTTGCCCCCAAAGTGGATAACCTCACATTTATCCACATTAAATTGCATCTGCCATGCATTTGCCCACTCACCTAACCTGTCCAAGTCACCCTGCAGCCTCTTAGCGTCCTCCTCACAGCTCGCACCGCCACCCAGTTTAGTGTCATCTGCAAACTTGGAGATATTACACTCAATTCCTTCATCTAAATCGTTAATATATATTGTAAAGAGCAGGGGTTCCAGCACTGAGCCCTGTGGCACTCCACTAGTCACTGTCTGCCATTCTGAAAAGGACCCATTTATCCCGACTCTCTGCTTCCTGTCTGCCAACCAGTTCTCTATCCACATCAGTACATTACCCTCAATACCATGCGCTTTGGTTTGCACACCAATCTCTTGTGTGGGACCTTGTCAAAAGCCATTTGAAAGTCCAAATACACCACATCCACTGGTTCTCCCTTGTCCACTCTGCTAGTTACATCCTCAAAAAAAATTCCAGAAGATTTGTCAAGCATGATTTCCTTTTCATAAATCCATGCTGACTTGGTCTGATCCTGTCACTGCTTTCCAAATGTGTTGCTATTTCATCCTTAATGATTGATTCCAACATTTTCCCCACCACTGATGTCGGGCTAACCGGTCTATAATTACCTGTTTTCTCTCTCCTTTTTTAAAAAGTGGTGTTACATTAGCTACCCTCCAGTCCATAGGAACTGATCCAGAGTCAATAGACTGTTGGAAAATGATCATCAATGCATCCACTATTTCTAGGGCCACTTCCTTAAGTACTCTGGGATGCAGACTATCAGGCCCCGGGGATTTATCGGCCTTCAATCCCATCAATTTCCCGCCTAATAAGAATATCCTTCAGTTCCTCCTTCTCACTAGACCCACTGTCCCCTAGTACGTTCGGAAGATTATTTGTGTCTTCCTTCATGAAGACAGAACCGAAGTATTTGTTCAATTGGTCTGCCATTTCTTTGTTCCCCACTATAGATTCACCTGAATCCGACTGCAAGGGACCTACGTTTGGTGTGGGGGCACAGCTGCAGCAGCTCTTGTGTGTACACACAGATCTGTCTTCAGTGCTAGAAATCTGCTTGACTTGCTTCAGTATCTATGATTGACTGGATCGTTCCACTCTTACTGGGGATGGAGACTAGTTTAGAATAGGTCATCCTCACCAGGCCTGCTGCTGTGTGGCCTAATCTGGTTCCAGGGGCAAGGGACTGCTGCTTAACATCTTGTCAGATAGGGCTACCTTATCATAGATATAGACTACGTTAAAAATAACATTGAAATCACAATGAAAACCTTTCAACTTGTTTGCTCTCGCCCTTTCAAAATACCGACCCTACCTTCCCATTACTGTAGTGTTAATGTTTCTGGCCTCAATCATTTTTCCTGCCAACCAGTTCCAGCTGCTGATGCCCCTCTTTGTAAAGAAATACTTGCTGGTGCCTGTGCTAAATTTACCTTTCATAACCATTGACTCCCCATTCCCCATTCGTTAAATTTAAAAAGTCTCATATTTAAATCCCTGCATGGCCTTGCCTCATCCTATCTCTGCAATTTCCTCAAGCCCTATATCTCTGTCTTGCTCCCTAGTCATTGCCCAAATACTCAGTTCCTCTGCCTGTGGCCTTTTGTGCATCCTCTCACCCCCTTCACCCCACCATTGACAGCAGAGCCTCCCGATGCTCGGGTCCTTCTCCCTGAAATTCTCTGCCAACATCTCCTTCTCAAAACCCATCTCTTCAACTGAGCTTTTGTTCACGGTGTTAACCTCTCCCTTCCTGGCTTGGTGTCCCTTTTCCTTCTACCTTAACTTGGAGTCTTCTTTACACTAAAGGCACTATATAACTGCATAACATTGCTATAGATGCTAAATTGAAATCTCTTTGTTTTGAGACCGGCTGAATATTTTTCTCCATTAGAATATTTATTAAACTTATTTTCAGACAGGAATGGCACCTTCAATTAAGTCTTTAGTTATTCATTCCCCCCACCCCTTTTCTTTAAATAATCAGGGGGACTGGAGTCTTGATCTGTCAAAAAGGTTTTAAAGTGCTGAATGTTATGCAAATGTGGCAGCATTTTGGCACACTGCAAGATGCAGCAAACAGCAATGGATGAACTAATTAATCTGCTTTTGGTGGCATTGAGGACTGTTGCTTGAATAGTGTTGTGGGATCTTTAATGGCCACTTGAACCGCTGGAGCAGACGGGTGTGGCCCCTGTTTAATGTCTCGCTCACTCCGACAGTGCAGCATCCCCTTCACTGCTGCGTCGGAGTGCCAGCTTGCAGTTGCGTGCTTAAATCCTGGAGTGGGACTTGAACCCACAGCCTTCTGACGATAACATCTGCTACCAACTGAGCCAAGCTTGACACTTGGAATCATAGTGAAATTGCAGAGGTGGTATTAGCAGATCCAGCGGGGTCTAAAAGAGATGAGGTTAATGTTCCTGATACTACCCTTCATCAAACCACACAGATTACTTCCTGTGTGTTGAAAGGTAGTAATAAATGAATCCCTTTCTAAGCATGTATAACATTTGCTGCAATGAATAAGGCACACTAAAACATTTGACTTGAATCACTGATGTAACCTGCCAAATGTGATGTCTGATGCTGCATGTGTCACATGACATTTATCAGTGACGAGCTGTCACTCCCTTTGGGCTCTATCACAATATTTTATGACGCACTGTTTTGAGTTGAACTACATTTATTGATTATAGTGAAACAGTAGCCTCTTGTATGTTTAGATAAAATTTACAGTTTCTGGGTAAAGGCATTGCGTGGTATAATATGAAGGCACGGAGACCGGAAGATCCCTAGTTTGATTTACGGTCTCTGCTGGTCGTCTCTGGGGCTGCAGTCTCTGAGGCTACCACAATTGGCTAAAGCAATAGAGAGAACACAATCTCCAGCTCCTGACTGGTATCCAGTGGGACCATTGTAGGAAGTGTCTGTGTATAGACATCAGGATTGGGGACAGTATCCACAGTAGCTTGCTTCTGTTTTAGGAACAGCTGTGGTGCCCCCTATGGTTGAATTGCCAACACTCGCTCTCCAGACCAGCACAGAAAAAAAGGCTACTTTATTGAGCAATGGTAAGGCCACAAAAGTGCGTTCTGGAGACGAGAATTCTTTATGCATTTCAAATAAAAGGCAATGCCTGAAAACACTCTGTATTGTAATGATCTCCAGTTTTAACTGATGTGATTTTTGAAACAAAACATGTATTTTTGTGGCTTTTTTGTGCTCAGCAAGTTGAAAGATATCAACAGTGGGAGCAGTTTTGTCTGTCTAGACAATCAAGCACTCAAAATCAGAGACAGCGTGGCTGTAATCAGAGTGAAGTCCCCTTGACTTCACTCCACAATAGCCTGTATACCTTAATCCCAGCCTCATAAGTGCACTCTTACCTTCCATTGTAAAGTGTGTTTTTTTACATTTGTTTTCCTACACTAGCTTTCTTTCTGGCCTCTCAAGTAGATCATCCGCTTATATATAATAAACAAAATCAAAATACTGTGGATGTTGGAATCTGAACTAAAAACACAAAATGCTGGAAATCTCAGCGGGTCAGGCAGCATCTGTGGAGAGAGAAACAGAGCTAACTTTTCAGGTCGGTGACCCTTCGTCAGAACTGGCGAGTGTTCGAGATGTAACAGATTCTTAAAGGAACACTGAAAAGGGGGAGGGGAAGAAAGAACAAAAGGGAAGGCCTGTGATAGGGTGGAAGACAGGAGAGATTAGAGACAAAAGGGATGATGGGCCAAAATGAGATGGTAATGGCAGAAGTTAGAAAAAGGTTAGTCTAGACATGGTGTGAATGGCAAAATAATTACCAGCTGCCATGGGAAACAGGATAATCTGCTTTGTGCCGTGGGTCATTAACCATTAGGAACTATGTTGAAACGGCTTCAAATGGTTCACGATTTAATTTGTTAGGGGTCAAAATACTTTAATAAATACAATAGATAATTTAACTTTCAATTTTTATTCACATTTAATTGTAAAACAACATTAAACTAAATTATTTAGGATAGATTATTAGTACAGTTTTTTTTGGTTACGTGAAATTAGTGGTTATTTTACAATCAGTACCCTTGCTTAGATGTTTATCCACATTATGGATGCTTTCTTATTGCTGCTAGCTGATAAGAATGGGGCAATTTTAACTGCATAATAGTGATAAGAGGAAATGCTTTTGGGAGGAATGTGGCTGCTTGCTGAGCAACCACTGAGAAATTGGCACCAGTTCAGCTTGGTTTCCATTGCAATTGTGATTTCAAAAATCTAAGCCGGATGAAGATGCTGTGAAGCACAGTGTGAGCAAAGTAAATGAGTGATCTAATATACGGACAGTTTGCTATGCCTCTGCGATGTGCAAGGCAATAAATCCCACAATGACATAAAAATATCAAGTGTGAAGGCTTTGTAGCACACCCCAACACATGCATCTTATCCTCTGTGTGTGCATACCGATATGGAAAGATAACAGGCATAAATAGCTGCACCGCAAACCTCTTTTTTACGGAAACTGAAATAGGAAATTCTATCCTCCTGTGTCAGTGCTGTGCCGTAGCTCAGAGGTGAAGTGGTGTAGGAGAAGAACAGTGCTATTGTATGTGATCTGCTGGGCCCATTGTCGGGTTTGGAAATAGTTACTCATTGTACAAGCTCCCTGCATGATCCACCACGTGAAGGTGTGTTCCTGAATACTGGTGCATTGTGCTGACCAAATTTTACCCATGCTGTTACGTTTTTTTTATTAAAAAATGTTTGCAATCCTTTGTATTCCAAATAAATAAAAGAAGGCATGACTGCTTTTAAAGGTTAAAATGGAAAAAAAGCTCCTGCACATCAATATGAAATTACTGGTGAAATTAGATTGTATTTTGTAAATAATGATGTCTAACTGCGACAAATGTATGCATCACAGCTGTGCCTTAAGTCCACATATGTAGGGCTCAATTTTCCCCAGTTATCTGCGCCGCTTTTTTTGGCGTAAATTTAAAATATCCCAGTTTCCCCAAAGTTTCTGCGCCAGCGTAACTCAAGTTAGGTACGATTTTTTTAGGTTAGTATTTCTTTGCATCATGGGAGCGTAACCTGATGTCTGCGCCAGTTTTTCACTTTTAAACAAGTTTGGCCAACTTGCATTTTTCCTAGGATGGCATATGTGACCACTCCCAAAAAATCTTCTGGGCACTTAAGAAAAAGCGGTGCACAGACACCATTGTTATTAAGCAAAGTTTTGGAGGGAGTCAAGAAGACAAAGAATATGCATCATGAAGCTTAATTTTTTCAAAGTCAAGAGAAAATAGAAGTCTAATGCAATTCTTTAATTTTTGATTTTTTTTTTCCCCAAAGTGCCACCCCACCACCGAGCATCTCACCGGGCTCAAGGGTCGGCGTGTCGGCTGGCAAAATCGCTCCCTCGCCAGACATGGGCTCGGGGCTTGGCTTCAAAAGAAGCCCGGGGTGGGGGGGGGGGTGGGTGCGATGGAAGCCAAACTGAAGGAATGAGAACCCTTGGGCTATACAGCAGCTTCAAAACAAGCCCGGGGTGAACACCGAGCGCTGTGTCCGGGTGAGGGAGCGATTCTGCCAACTCTCGAGCCTGGTGAGGAGATGTTCGGTCAGTGGTGGGGTGGTACTTTAAAAAAAAATATCAAAAATTAAAGAATTGCATTAGACTTCGTTCCTTTATTGAATGCCAAGCTTCCCATTCTAAGCAAGCCTATTGCGCATGCGCAGAGCAGGGAGTGGTCTATACTAGGGCGTCGACCTTGGGGAGAGAGGGAGGAAAGAAGGTTAGAGTGCTTTGTCCTGCTGTTTTGAGCTTCTTGCAAAGCTACAATTTAATTATGGGGACAATATTGACGATGCCATACCTCGTGCAAGGCTTCTGCATGATTGTGCTGTGGAGGAGAAGATTGCGTAGACATCATCGTATGAGGAATCTCCGAGCAGTAGGATGATGGGCAGGAAGTCTTACCCTTACCAACATCGGGTATATCGAGACAGGTGTTCATACCTGCACCTGAGTGAGAAGGCTGCGTTTCCGCAAAGAAGTTGTAACCGAGATCTGAGAGTTAATAAAAGCAGACCTGCACCCTAGAAGCCTCAGGAGGACGGCTTTGTCAGTTGAAGTAAAGGTTACAGCTACACTTTCATTCTATGCCTCTGGATCATCCCAGGCCACAACTGGGGATGCGTGTGTGTCATTTCTCAACATGCAACACATATCTTCATTCGGCAGGCCCAGAGGAATGACTACATAAAGTTCCCCATGACTGCCTAGGCAATGCGTGACAGGGCTGTGGACTTCTCCACGATTGCTGGCTTTCCAAAGGTACAGGGATGAATTGATTGTACCCACATCGCCTAGCGAATCCTTTGGAGGATTCCGCGATGTACAGGAACAGAAAAGGTGAATGTGCAGCTCTTGGTGAATGTGCAGCTCGCCTGTGCTGACATGCATCGCATCATGTCTGTCGATGCAAGATACCCTGGGAGCACCATGATGCGTTCATCCTACACGAGAGTGCTATATCTGCCATGTTTCAGCAGCAGCCAAAAGGACAGAGCTGGCTGCTGGGAGACAAAGAGTACGGCCTCGTCACCTGGCTCATGACACCCCTACGCGTAACCCAGACGGAAGCTGAGTGGGAATACAACATATCGCACATTGCGACGCACAGCATAATAGAGAGGACCATTGGCATCTTGAAGCAGCGTTTCCAATGCCTGGACCATTCCGGAGGCTAGTTGCAATACTTCCCTGAGATTGTCAGTCAGTTCACTGTTGTGTGCTGCATGTTGCTTCTGGACCTCTGGGTGGTCACCATTGCACAGTAATCTTCTGCAAGTTGGTTACAGTGTTTCTTCATTTCATATGGTGAAACTTTTATGTGACCTCTGCTGGTGTCCAACTCGTGCCATCTGGCCTCAATTACAGTAACCAGTGCGTCCACTTCCTCTTGTGAGAAATTTTTGGTCCATGAACCGCATTGCAAATTGCAGCTCCGATTGTTCCACTGAGAATTAAAGTTCTCTCACACCACTCAAAGTTCTTGCACACAACTGGCTCTTTAAAAATGGTCGAAGGCAGACCGGGAGGTGTACTGAGCATGTGCGCCCATAGCAGCCATGTAAAAAAAAAATTATTTATTTTTTTCTTCGCGCATGCGCAGAAGGTGAGGCATCCTTTTTTCGGCGCAAACATTAGGCTCCAACCCCCCCTGAAGCTAAAGGACAGGCTGCATGGCGCCAATTAAAAAAAAAATTAGAACTGAGAAACTTGCAAGTTAATTTTTTGGAGTAGCCGGGCCAAAAAAATGGGCGTAACTCTTGAAATATCCCAAAAAACGGCATTGGGGAAAATTGAGCCTGCTGTTTCTAGCGACCGGGGGGCGGAGAGAGGTGGGGAGGGGGTGTCAGTGATGCATGAGGAGGAATCCAGTCCCCTCCTGCCTCTGTCCCATCCTCATTCCAAGAATGTTAAAACCAAAGATGCTTATTTCTTGCTTCCTGATGGACTCTGTGGGTGTTTGTCCTCTGAGCAGTGTTGATCTGCTTGGGATTAAGAAGCTGCTGCTGATGGCCCCCACAGTGTCGAGTATGGTACTCTCCCCTCAGACTTGCGGTTTGATGGTCTGGCACGTATGAGCTGCTTAGTGTCACCATCAGTAGGATCAGTGTCAACTCAGTCCACACTGATGTGAGGGGACTGCTTCAGTACTGCTGTCCTTTTGGATCCTTAGTCCTTAGTGATGAGAACAATGATGTACAACATACTCCGACCCAGAGCTGTCAACATTGAGGCATCAGGCAACATTTAAAAAACAGAATTGTGCCAGTGCTGCCACCCTGCCTCCCTCACCTTGTCTGTCAGTTCCCTTTGTACGATGAATAAATGCTAAGTCCTGTAAGTTATGTAAGAAATATTGTAATCGATATTTCAGATTTGGGTCAGTTCATTTTGTCAGCTTAATGGCCTGCCCCTTTAAATTTGCTTGAGAAGCAAGTGTGGTCTGAAAATGTCTTGCTCTCTCTAGTTCCAAATAACAACAGCTTGCATTTATATAGCGCCTTTAACGTAGTAAAATATCCCAAGGCACCTCACAGGAGTGTTATCAAATAAAATTTGACACTGAGCCACTTAAAGGGATATTTGGGCAGCTGATGAAAGAGGTAGGTTTTAAGGAGCATCTTAAAGGAGGAGAGAGGTGGAGAGGATTAAGGAAGGTATTCAAGAGCTTGGGGCCTTGGGAGCTGAAGGCACGGCTACCAATGGTGGAGTGATAAAAATTGTGAATGCACAAGAGGCCAGAATTGGAAGAGCGCAGAGACCTTTGGGGGGGGGGGGGTGGAAGAGGTTACAGAGATGGGGAGAGGAGTGGCATGGAGGGATTTGAAAACTAGGATGAGAATTTTAAATTCGAGGTGTTGCCGGACCGGGAGCCAATGTAGGTCAGCAAGCACAGGGCTGATGGGTGAGCGGGACTTGGTGTGAGTTAGGATACGGACAGCAGAGTTTTGGATGAGCTCAAGTTTATGGAATCAGGCAGTAGTTTCCAAGCTGTTAAACATTTGCTTTTAGCTTGCAGCTCATCACTTAGCTAAAGCCGCATCATACCAGCAAACACAAATTAGAGCTCACACTTCAGTTGCTGTTTTCTTGGCAAGAATTCAAATTCACTTCATTTCAGTTTGTACACTGTATTTAATATACTTTCTTGGCTTGGAAACTATCCTGTAACGGCAGCACTGAATGTATCCCTCTATTGCAGTTTAATAATGTCGCCTCAAAATATTGGGAAGTTGAAATACCAGCACCAGGAGCTCCCATTAATACAAGATGGATGCTTAAATTATGTAAGGAATATTGCTTCAAAATGAACTGGTAATTGCTATTAATTAAAGTATATCAACAAATTCCCCATTCTTTTTCTAACTCCTATGCATGGAACAATTGGATTGGAATCTTTAACATTCATGTTGGTTTATAAAGTGCTTGAATTAGCTTGTCTTTGAACTGTTTCACATAACCAAGTTACATGAATCATTATCACAGTCATTACACAGTATGACACTGAATGAAGTGTAATTAACTCCTACTTGCAAGTGTCATTATAAATGAAGTCAAGACAAAAATGCACTAACTAACACACTATATTTAACAATTATGTTAACACATCTGATGCCATCAGAGTTAAGCATTGAGGATTACATAGTATTTGGTCACATTAGTAACTGACAGTCTTGGACTTCAGTTAGGTTTGCTCCTATCAAAATATATCAGCCTTGGCTGGTTTTTGCTCGATAGCAATATTCCACTTATGTTCAATGTCAAAGGTTACAGTGTGACAAGATTAAATTTACGGTTTGTATTCAACTATCACTAAGTTTCCAGCATTCTGGTATCATTTTGTGATATGCGCATAAGACATACTGTAATGTATTTGCTTCATGGGTTCTTTTCTTAAGAATTCATAGCAACACATTGCTATTAAGAACTAGTTGGTTTATTAGCAAAAGGTTTAACAATCACACTATACATTACCAGTTCATCCACCAGACTCCCAACCACCTGCCTCATCGTGGATCCCCTGAACCCAACTGGCTGGGGTTTTGAGTCTTGTGAACATCACATGACTGGCTAAGCCACTCCCAACTCAACAGCTCTACAAACCTGTGAACATCCTCACAGGTACATACATTACACATGCAACCGTATCTTTTTAGTACGTTGGCCTGAGTAAGGTTGGGCAGTTCTGCCTTCCGGGATGCACGGCTTCTCCATGCCACCTGTGCTTCTTGTTTTCTTCAGTTGTCAGCTTCTTATCTTAAATAACCTTGCATGTCTGCTATCTCTGTGTGGTTAAACTCTTATCTTAGTCTCTGGGTTTGGGGACTTGCACTGTTAACTCACCGCTGTGATCGACTTAATCTTGTTCAGTTAAACACTTAACGTTTCTTAATCTTCCAGTTTTTACTCTCAACACGCTGCTTCTTGGTGAATTGCTTTATAAATTCTTTATAACTTTAATCTTTTGTCCTTTCTAGAAACCTTCCAGATTAAAGGTGGGCAAAGCGATATCTAATGCACTTTTACTTTAGACTAATTCACTCCCACTTAAGGTACAGAATCATTAATGTCCAGTTATGAGGATCAAATCTATCTCACAGATCCTGTCGAAGGTGTCATTTAACTGTAATATGTCATAAACTTGATGTCAATTAGGTGAAGGACAGGACTCCAATGATAGGTTGCACTCTTTTCTTTGTCTCCCCTAGTGTGTAGTTCATGATTGGGACAACAAGGATGTGATATATGTATTGCTTTCCAAAGCCACAATTCCTGTTGGTTTGCACTGATAAATTTGAATTTGTAGTTGAAAATGGTTTTGATTAAGACATCATCTACAGGTTATGGTCTAATCTGTTTGTGGCAGAGACGTCGTTTTAAAAAGACTCTTGCTTATATCAGTTATGGATGTCCCTGCTAGCCCTCAAAATAAAAATTCCAAGCAAACATGCACAGATTGTAACGGTGACTGTTGTGGTGTATGAATAATTTATGTAACCCGACATTTAAAAGCAAACACTAAAATACATTGAGACGTGATCTGCCTTTTAGAATTTAATATGCCTGAGTGAGGAAGCAGCTTGTTCTGCCAGTACAACAGCATATTGAGATGTGCACATGCACGCTCAATTTTCTCCTCCGTTCTGGCTTCTGCTCTTTTTAATTAACTCGCCTTTCATTTTGAGATGTACGGGTTCAGCAGTTACATGCATTGTTGTCAAGATGATAGTTCTTTGTATTAGCTAAGTGGAAACGGCCAATCTAGTTCATAGGAGTTCAGTTTAAATATAGGACTCCTCATTTATCACCAGCAAAGCTGCCTGGCCTTTTCTTGCCTCTACTATGACATCTGGCAGAAGTCCTTGTAATACCTCGTGGGAGGGAATTGGCTTTGGTTAAATGAATCGTGTTAAGGATCCAAGAAAAATAGATTCATGAATTGAACCAATATGCAAAATGACTCCATGATAGTTGATTTACAATTGTCTAGTTTTAGCTCTAGGCTTTTCCCTGTAATTTTTGCTTTTTGTGTTTGTTAAAATCTCTTGCCTACTTAGACTTGCTTTGTGTAAGTGAAAAGCACACATTAGCTTACTCCAGGCTTCTTGGGGGGGAAAAAAAGCTTGCATATTATGTCTTTGAACAGTTTTAAGCATTACTTTGGACTTGCTCTACAGGTAGTGTGTTATGGCTATGTGTGTATATGCCATGCATTACATTGGATACTATGTAAGCTAGAGTGGTATGTGTCTGTGTGTATATTCTGTGCATTACCTTGGTCCATACACTTTGCCAAGTATTGTAACATGTGACATAGAGTATAGAGATAAAAAAGCTGGTGAGAGAGTGCTGGAAATCACCCATCAGTAACAGGTTTGATTATTGAGTGACCATCCTAGTTCATTGATGGAAGCTGGGCTGGGAACCTGTCTCTTGGGGCAGTGATTCTTTGCACTCTGTTCCAGATAACCCTACAAACCAATACCCTGGTGCTCTGTTCCAGATAACCCTACAAACCAATACCCTGGTGAAGGGTGTCTCATATTCTTAGCAGTTGACGAGACTTGAGTCCGGTGATAGTATCCAGGCAAACTTTATTGGCTCAGTTACAGTCACTAAGAATAAAGCGCACTCTGCCGTATGTTACAGCTTCAGTTATAGTCGTGAACGTGGTGTTTTCCCATTCCCTGATTGACCCCCCTGCTGTTACTGGGGTCAGTTTGTTGACTCCGGACTGGCCGCTGGTTATGACCCAGCTGCCCATTGCAGATTACCACATCATGCCCCTTCCTCCTGCCGTTCACTATTTCGCAGCATGTTCCTGTTATCTGGTCGGAATAGCGTTTAACCCTGTGACTGTGCTTTGGCCCCAACCACGCTGCAACCTTTTCCATTGTTAGTGAGTACGTACACAGCTACTCTAATTATAAATTAATCCGGTACCACAATCCCCCCTTTGATTCCCTCCTTAGCCGGAATCCTAACGCCCCAATTTTATTATATATATATATATATATCCTCCTCTTAAGGTGCAGAAGTGGGTGGCGAAAGCCCCCTTCCATATTCCTTATTCTGGGCTTAGTCGTTGTCATCATATGCATAGCCAAACATCTAATCAAAGAAAACAAACAGCTTAATGCTACTATTAGAGCAAATACAAATATAATTCCTTGTATCAATGAGCTGCCCATGAAGCCTAGCCATCCTGTGGCCCAGCCCTACAGTGTGGTAGCTGGGGATTGTTTCAGCTGTTCTATCTCCTTTTTGATGTGGTCTGCTAGGTTGGTGATATCCTTGGAACTATCCGGGATATACGTGCAACATTTGTTGCCGATCAAGGTACATATCCCTCCCCCCTCCACCAGGATAAAGTCTAAGGCCATTCGGTTTTGTAAGGCCACTGTGCGAATGGCCACCATTTCGCCATTTATTTTAAGTAGGGCTTCCGTGGTGTCATTAGCCACTTTTTCCAGGACAGATGCCATGTTAATGGACTCCCTTGCTAATTTATCAGTTCCATACCAAGAAACCAGAATGGCGAAGAACCTTTCAGTCTCTGTAATCGCCCGTTACTCCTCCGTGGAGAAAACAACCCTGGAAGGGAAGTGGAGTGGCGAATGTAGGGTATCACATAACCCAAATAACAAGATCCTGTCCAGTTCTGTGGCAGCCAGAAATAAGCCCGGTGGCCGCAAATAAAGTAGGTACTGTTATATGGGGAATATCGACCACCTCCTATCACTACCCATCCTTGTGTAAAGTTCTGGCCCGGTGTGGTCTTATTCGGGAAATGCAGGAAGCTCTGCATGCTTCCTTTCGTCATATTCACGTTTTGTCTACACGTATTATTCCCCATTTCCTGCCCTCCGGTTTCGTTTCTGATCAGACATACCGACCCTTGTGGCCTTCCTATCCCTGATGTGTTAGTGAGGGCCAAGAACGGGGGCTTTAGGTCTGGTTATAATTGGGCTGATACCACCCCAAAAAGGTGGTTAACACATAACCCGTCGAACGCCATTCGGCCTTTGGTAATACTACGTCTTCCCCCAGACTATTGGTCCTGTTCCCGTTCGTACGGTTCTGGTTTTTAAAAAAAAAAGCATTCCGCCATCTCAGATTCATTGAGGGGAACCGGTCTCAAAGGAATTCCTCCCTTTGAATGGATAGGTACCTGCGCACATACCCAACAACTGGAGATGTTGGCTTCCTTAGCATAGCTATATGACATGTACATAAAAGTATTTACATGTAGCTCCATGTTGCACAGGGGTAGGGTCAGATCCACGAGTACAATCAGTTTTGTTGAGTTCAAAAGTTCAGTTCTTTTAGTCTGTTTCCGATACGGGTGCCCGTTTAACGTGCGAGGCGTGGATCCAAGCCGCCTTCGCTTGGATTTTAACCGCCGATCGGTTCGTCAGTAATACTTGGTCCTTCCCACTTGGCTCCCAGAGGTTCTTTGTGTATTTTCTTTACGTATACCCAAACACCTGGGACGATATCGTGTCCTCCCTCCGGGGGTTCCCCCCAAGCCGCTTTTACCTGTTGGGAAACAGAACTGATAGCATTTGTTAAATTCTGGCAATATTCCAACAATGTGTCACTCATCAGGTGACAGTCTGCTTTTCGCAGATCGATGGTCCCCGGGAGAGACATTGGACTCCTGGTGATCACCTCAAAAGGGCTTAAGCCTGTGGTTCGGTTTGGGGTGGCCCTGATGCTACACAAGACCATTGGGAGTGCTTGAGGCCATGGGATCCCCTCTTGGTGGTACTTGGCCAGTCGTCGTTTCAAAGTTCGATTCATACGCTCCACTTGGTCTGACGACTGTGGGTGATAAGGGCAATGTAGATTCCATGTGATGTTGAGCAATCTGCAGACCTCTCGGCACACGGTTCTAGTAAAATGGGTCTCCTGATCAGAGTCAATACTTGCGGGGATTCCCCATCTAGCTATATAGGAATCAAGTTTCGGCCTGAGTTGCTCCAATTATTTTGGAGCAACTGGTTTAGAATGGAGTATCTTAGAAATTGCAATTCTCGACCTTCAGTTTGCTCCAATTCTAGTGAGTTAGAACAGTTTCATTTTGGAACAGATTTTATTTTTCAAAAGGAGGCGTGTCCGGCCACTTACGCCTGTTTTGAAAGTTTAGACAGTGAAAACTTACTCCAAACTAACTTAGAATGGAGTAAGTCTAGATTTTTGTACGCTCAGAAAAACCTTGCCTACACTTTTTTTAGAAATAAGGCGTAGGTTACAAATCAGGTGTAGGGAACAATGGGTGGGGGAAGGGAAGTAATTACATTTTACAAGCATTCAACAATCTTACTAATACAAATAAAGAACCATCCTGAATAAAAAATTATAAACAAAGCAAAGACAAAATATTGAATATTCCTACCTGTGTGAAGCAGCAGCAGCCTTCGCGCTGTGATGCTTCAGGCAGACCTTCCATGTAGGAGACAGGAGCGGCGTCAGTGGCTCGACGGCAGCCGAAGACACAGCAAGCAGCCTTCGAGCTGCGAGGGAGGCTGAGGCCATTCGGCCAGGGACAGGCAGCCAGATAGCCAGTTTGAAACTTAAATTTGTAATTGCAGAATGGGTGCTGCATTGTCAACACCACAGATTATGCAATGGTTCGCCAGCAATTCACTGCATAGGAGAGAATTGATTAGAGCTCACCGCACCAGAAACATCATAGCCCGTAGGCTGATGGGCAGGAGACCTTATCCACGTCGACAGTATCGAGCCAGGCGCTCGTACCTGGACATGAGCGAGGCTGATTGTGTCAAAAGGCTGCGTTTCCACAGAGAAGTTGTCGCTGAGATCTGTGATATGCTGAGAGCAGATTTGCAGCCCAGAAGCAGAATGCCAACTGCCTTGTCTGTTGAAGTGAAGGTAACAGCTGCACTTGCCTTCTATGCCTCGGGATCGTTTCAGGCTACAACTGGAGATGTGTGCGCCATCTCTCAACGTGCAATACATGCCTGCGCGGAGGAATGACTTCATCAATTTCCCAATGACCGCACAAGCGATCCATGAGAGGGCTATGGGCTTCTTCAGGATTGCCGGCTTCCCAAAGGTACAGGGCTGCATTGATTGTACCCACATAGCCTTGCGAGCACCTGTGGAGGATTCTGAGCAGTACCGAAATAGGAAAGGTTTCCACTCTATCAATGTGCAGCTCGTGTGTGACGACAAACAGTGCATTCATGTCAGTCGATGTGAGATACCCTGGCAGCACCCATGATGTGTTCATCCTACGTGACAGCGTTATATCTGACATGTTTGAGCAGCAGCCAGAAGGGCAGAGCTGGCTACAGGGAGACAAAGGGTACAGCCTGACCACCTGGCTCATGACGCCCCCTACGCATGACACGGACAGAAGCTGACCGTCAATACAACATGGTGCACATTGCGACGTGCAGCATCATTGGAAGGACTTTGTCCCCCAGTAGTCAGCTCTGCCCTTCTGGCTGCTGCGCAAACATGTCGGATATAACGCTGTCGCGTAGGATGAACGCATCATGGGTGCTGCCAGGGTATCTTGCATCGACTGACCTGAATGCGCTGCTTGTGTTTCCGATGCCTAGACCATTCCGGAGGCCACTTGCAATACTCCTCAGATTGTCGGTCACTTCACTATTGTGTGCTGCATGCTCCATAACTTAGCCATCATAAGGCAGCAGGAGCTGGTAGTGGAACCAGAAGACCCACATGAGGGACCAGTGCCTGATGATAGTATTTTGGAAGAGCAGGATGAGGATGATGACGACGATCAGGAAAGCATGCAAGTGCCTGATGCCGGAGCACGAAGTCAGAGGAGGGCCGTCCATCGTGCTCCTTCAACGATTGCTCGAACCCTGCACCAGCAGCTCATCCGTGAATGCTTCAATTACTGATGTCTGAGGGCTCTGCGACCACTGTTGCGCATGGACATGTTTATTCTTTGGTGTTGTTCCTACGTTGTGTTGTGTTAATGGAAGATGATTCAGTTTTAATGAAAAAATATTTTATTGAAAAGTTAATGTCACTAATAAAATATTTGTTGTATCAAACTTTACTTTTTAATATGACTCTTGAAGATCACTTATAAACTTGTAAAGTTACAGAACAATTTCAATGTGAAAAATCTTACACTCTTAAGATCACTTAAACTTCAAGATCACTTTTAAATAAGTTACAAAAAGTGAGAGTATTTACACTACAAGATCACTTAACTCTAAGATCACTCATGTTGTAAAGTTACAAAACTTACAAAACAATTTCAATTTGAAAAACGCTACTACAGCTACATCAAGAACAAGACCAAAAGCAGCAAAGAAAGGCTGCAAACATCTCTCATCCACATCTCAGTGAATGTTCACTTCTTCATGGGGTTGTCATTTGATTGGCGGGGCAGTGTGCCCTTATTGCAGCAGCTACCTCCATGAGGGCCTGTGCCGTCACTTGCATGCCCTCTCTGATGGCCTGTGCCGTCGATTGCACTCCTCGGACATTCCCTCCCTAAGTTCCCGTGTCATTACTGCTATTTCTCCCGTCAGGACCGTCACCTCTTCACCCACTGCACTGACTCTACCGATGAGTGATCGGGTAAGCTCATTGGTCTCCATACCCAATGCCACAACCTGAGCCGCATCTGTTGCACGCTGCATCTCAGGAGAGTGTGTTTCCAATCTCCGGTCTACCAACTGCGTGAAGGAGATTCCCCGATCATCCCAATCTACCAGGGTCGCCTTCACTAATTTAGATAGTTCTGGTTTCAACCCCGCCATAAAGGTAGCCTTCAAGGGTCCAACTCTTTCGTCATCCATCTGCTCCGCATCTTGATGCAGACCCGAATGTTCCAGCCACGTAGACTTGAATCGCTCCTCATACTCGAGTACCTCCTCTGTGCCTTTTTGCTGGCACACTTCAATCCGACTCCAATCCGTCCTTGCCGGCCCATACTTTCTTAACCACCCTTTCACTTCTCCCCAGGCGGCGTCAATCCCCTGTCCAGTGTCTCCAAGTGCCTCTTTTACTGCCCTCTGGCGTTTACGTGCCGATCGTCCCGGCACCATGACGGTCAGAATCTGGACTCCGTCCAAAGGATGGAGTGTGTAAATACTTCGCAGTCGATCTAATTGTTCCCAAGTTCTCGCACCCCCCCCCCTTTTTCAGGCATTGGAGTTCTTTCGACCATTTATCTATTTTTTGGGGGTTCCGCGGCTACGTGAACTATCATATTCTCGTATATTTGTTTACGTTTCTTAGTTCCGCCTTCCGTCTTGGTCATCGTCTCTACTTTAACTCTCGTTTTTAGTGGGGCTAATATCGCTGCTGTCCGAGTCCTCTTCGGATGACGAGGAGCCTGAATCCGAATCCAACATCACTACTCCCGCCTGTTGCCTTTCCAGCTGTCGGTGTTCTTTCCCAACTTGTGCCAGACTTGGATAGACGGCTTTGTACTCCAGACGCGGACCCTGCATACTGGCTGCGACCGAATCTTTAATCTCCCCCTTCAGTTTAGTTATCTCTTTCCCTTTCCTCTCTCTTTCTGAAATTTTCTTGGTCACTTGTTCCCCAAGTGTCTTGATTTGATCTTTAGCCACTTTCAGATCCTGATCGAATTAGGACTGGGTCATGATTTCTTTTCTCTATCGAACTTGGCTCATGACGGCCAGGGACCAGCAGGTCCGTTCTTTATCTTTCATGCGCGTGGTTTTCCCCCCATACCCTTTTTATATCGTCCAGGGTCCACTGACCCTTAGAGGTTCCGTACTTTTGTAAATCAAACCGCTGTTCGATGTATTCCCTAAGGCTTTCTAACACTTCCTCGTCCGTGACCTCCGGTGGGGCCAGCCCTCCTTTTTCAGTCGTGGGACGGTTTTTGTTTCCGCCTTCAGCCATTGTGCCGATTTAGAACCCTTAGTTGCGGTGTGTGTGAGATGTGGACCTTAAGTCCGGGTCAGGACCTTATGTTCTGTCGAATGGAGAGCTCTCAGTTACGGGGGTCTCGACCCTAATACTACCCACAGACAGTTCTTTTAAAGATCGCTTGAATGACGCCTGCCGCGAAAGACTTCGCACGAGGACTTTATTTAAGAGGTGTCCTTACCCTCGTGTCGACGTGGGTCCTAAGGTCTCGCAGCAGCTGACATTCAGCGATCCTGCCGACTACGCCAGAATGTAGGGTCACTTATATTCTTAGCAGTTGACGAGACTCGAGTCCAGTGGTAGTATCCAGGCAAACATTATTGGCTCAGTTACATCTTGCAGTCACTAAGAATAAAGTGCACTCTACCGTGTGTTACAGCTTCAGTTATAGTCGTGAACGTGGTGTTTTCCAATTCCCTGATTGGCCCCCCTGCTGTTACTACGGTCAGTTTGTTGACTCCGGACTGGCCGCTGGTTATGACCCAGCTGCCCATTGCAGATAACAATTGCCTTGGTCGTGATGTGATTACCACATCATGCCCCTTCCTCCTGCCGTTCACTGTTTCGCAGCATGTTCCTGTTATCTGGTCGGAGCAACGTTTAACCCTGTGACTGTGCTTTGGCCCCAACCACGCTGCAGCCTTTTCCATTGTTAGTGAGCACGTGCACAGCTACTCTATAATTATAAATTAATCAGGTCCCACACCCGGTATGCAGGGTGAACTTGGCTGGAAAGCAGTAGAAAACTTGCTGATTGGTTAAACTCCAACCGGACCCTCTCCTCTGTCGTCCAGCTGGGTGGGATTGCACTCGCCTGATTCCATTCTTATCTCATCGTAGCCAGAGAATCACCTGAACAGCTTCTCTTCCCGCTCCTGCACCATTACCTCTGGAGTCCCCCAAAGCTCTATCCTTGGTCCCCTTCTACAGGCTGCCCCTCTGTGATATCACCTGAAAACAGTGTCCGTTTCCACATATGTGCCGATGACACCCAGCTCTACCTCACCACCACCACCTCTCGATCCCTCCACTGTCTCTCATTTGTCAGGCTG
Source organism: Pristiophorus japonicus (assembly GCF_044704955.1). Lineage (NCBI taxonomy): Eukaryota > Metazoa > Chordata > Chondrichthyes > Pristiophoridae > Pristiophorus > Pristiophorus japonicus. Next base: position 112,314,553 of record NC_091991.1, on the reverse strand, counting down.
CTTGCTTGATATTCAGTACTAGATGAGCAGAAATTTCCTCCGACTACATATTGAGAAGACCGAAGCCATTGTTTTCCCTAGCCACCAACTCCATTCCCTCTTCCTGGCAGCTGTCTCAGACTGAACTAGACTGTTCGCAACCTTGGTGTTGTGTTTGACCCCGAGATGAGCTTGCGACCACATATCCGCTCTAACACCAAGCCTGCGTACTTCCACCTTCACAACATCGCCCGACTTCACCCTTGCCTTAGCTCATCTGCTGCTGAAACCCTCATCCATTCCTTTGTCACCTCTAGACTTGACTATTCCAATGCTCTCCCATCTTCCACGCTCCATAAACTTGAGCTCATCCAAAACTCTGCTGCCCGTACCCTAACGCACCAAGTCCCGCTCACCCATCACCCCTGTGATCACTGACCGACATTGGCTCCCGGTCCGGCAACGCCTCAATTTTAAAATTCTCATCTTTGTGTTCAAATCCCTCCATGGCCTCTCCCCTCCCTATCTCTGTAGCTTCCTCCAGTCCTACAACTCTCCGAGTTATCTGCGCTTCTCCAATTCTGGCCCCTTGCACATCCTCGATTTGAATCCCTTCACCATTGGCGGTCGTGCCTTCAGCTGCCTAGATGTATTCCTATGAATACCTTCCCTGGTGGTCTAGTGGTTAGGATTCGGCACTTTGATCGCCTCGGCCAGAATTTGATTCCCTGTTGGGGAACAAGATGATTTGGAGCTGTTGGAACTGCCACCAATCAAGGTACTCCGACAAAGCTCCCTCCTCACCAACCTCAACATTTTCAACAAACTGCTGCTACCTGAATAGTCAGCAACACATCATTTGCTACAATGATATACAATACACTTCCGTGCCGTGTGCAAAATGCCTCCTTAAATAAATTGGCAGCTAACCTAAAAGGAAATTCAAAAGTCTTCTATAGGTATATAAATAATAAACGGGTAGTAAGAGGAGGGCTGGGGCCAATTAGGGACCAAAAAGACATATGCATGGAGGCAGAGGGCATGGCTGAGGCACTAAATGAGCACTTTGCATCTGTCCTTTACCAAGGAAGAAGATGCTGCCAAAGCCATAGTGAAAGAAGAGGTAGTGGAGATACTGGATGAGATAAAAATTGATAGAGGAGGTACGAGAAAGGCTATCTGTACTTAAAGTTGATAAGTCACCAGGAATGCATCCCAGGATACTGAGGGAATGTAAGGAGGAAATTACGGAGGAACTGGCCATAATCTTTCTTAGATACGGGGTTGCTGGCAAAGTACTGGAGAATTGCAAATGTTACACTCTTGTTCAAAAAAGGGTGTAAGGATAAACCCAGCAACCACAGGCCAGTCAGTTTAACCTCGGTAGCAGGGAAGCTTTTAGAAACTATAATCAGGGACAAAGTTAATAGTCACTTGGACAAGTCGGAGAGGAGGGAGATCGAGGAGCACCGTCGGAGCGGCCTATAAAGGCCAGCTGGTGCAGCTGCAGCAGAGTGTGAAGGCAAAAAAGTAGAAAGAAACCGAAAGGTGACGTCACAGCCAAGGGGGTTGGTGATTGGTCAGTAGTTTTTCTTTTTCTTTATCAGTAAGTAACCTTTAGCATTGTTGTTGCCAAATTAAATTAATCGAAGGGTTAAGTCATGGCAGGAGAGCTCGGACACGTGTTATGCTCCTCCTGTACTATGTGGGAAGTCAGGGACGCTTCCGGTGTCCCTGACGACTACGTGTGCGGGAAGTGCATTCGCCTGCAGCTCCTGAAGGACCGCATTGAGGCACTGGAGCTGCGGGTGGATTTAGTCTGGAGCATCCACGATGCTGAGAATGATGTGAATTGCATGTTTAGTGAGTTGGTCTTACCGCAGGTAAAGGGTATACAGCCAGATAGGGAATGGGTGACCAACAGGAAGAGCAGTGCAAGGAAGGTAGTGCAGGGGTCCCCTGCAGTCATCCCCTGCAAAATAGATACACTGCTTTGGGTACTGTTGGGGGGGATGACTCATCAGGGGAGGGCAGCAGTAGCCAAGTTCATGGCACTGTGGGTGGCTCTGCTGCACAGGAGGGCAGGAAAAAGAGTGGGAGAGCTATAGTGATTGGGGATTCGATGTAAGGGGAATAGATGGGCGTTTCTGCGGCCGCAACCGAGACTCCTCCAGGATGGTATGTTGCCTCCCTGGTGCAAGGGTCAAGAATGTCTCGGAGCGGGTGCAGGGCATTCTGAAAAGGAAGGGTGAACAGCCAGTTGTCGTGGTGCATATAGGTACCAACGATATAGGTAAAATCGGGATGAGGTCCTACGAGACAAATTTAGGGAGCTAGGAGCTAAATTTACAAAGCAGGACCTCAAAAGTAGTAATCTCAGGATTGCTACCAGTACCACGTGTTAGTTAGAGTAGGAATCGCAGGATAGCTCAGATGAATACGTGGCTTGAGGAGTGGCGCAGAAGCGAGGGATTCAAATTCCTGGGACATTGGAACCGGTTCTGGGGGAGGTGGGACCAATACAAACCGGACGGTCTGCACCTGGGCAGGACCAGAACCAATGTCCTAGGGGGAGTGTTTGCTGGTGCTGTTGGGGAGGAGTTAAACTAATATGGCAGGGAGATGGGAACCTATGCAGGGAGATGGAGGGAAGTAGAATGGGGGCAGAAGCAAAAGATAGAAAGAAGAAAAGTAAAAGTGGAGGGCAGAGAAACCCAAGGCAAAAAGAAAAACGGGCCAAATTACAGCAAAATCCTAAAGGGGCAAAGTGTGTTAAAAAGACAAGCCTGAAGGCTCTGTGCCTCAATGCAAGGAGTATTCGGAATAAGGTGGACGAACTAACTGCACAGATAGCAGTTAACGGATATGATGTAATTGGCAACACGGAGACATGGCTCCAGGGTGACCAAGGCTGGGAACTCAACATCCAGGTGTATTCAACATTTAGGAAGTATAGACATAAAGGAAAAGGAGGCGGGGTGGCATTGCTGGTTAAAGAGGAAATTAATGCAATAGTAAGAAAGGACATTAGCTTGGATGATGTGGAATTGGTATGGGTGGAGCTGCAGAATACCAAAGGGCAGAAAACGCTGGTGGGAGTTGTGCACAGACCACCAAACAGTAGTAGTAAGGTTGGGGACAGCATCAAACAAGAAATTAGGGATGCATGCAATAAAGGTACAGCAGTTATCATGGGTGACTTTAATCTACGTATTGATTGGGCTAACCAAACTGGTAGCAATGCGGTGGAGGAGGATTTCCTGGAGTGTATTAGGGATGGTTTTTTAGACCAATATGTCGAGGAACCAACTAGGGAGCTGGCCATCCCAGATTGGGTGATGTGTAATGAGAAAGGCCTAATTAGCAATCTTGTGCGAAGCCCCTTGGGGAAGAGTGACCATAGCATGGTAGAATTCTTTGTTAAGATGGAGAGTGACAGTTAATTCAGAAACGAAGGTCCTGAATTTAAGGAAAGGTAACTTCGATGATTTAAGGTGTGAATTGGCTAGAATAGACTGGCAAATGATACTTAAAGGGTTGACGGTGGATAGGCAATGGCAAACATTTAAAGATCACATGGATGAACTTCAGCAATTGTACATCCCTGTCTGGAGTAAAAATAAAATGGGGAAGGTGGCTCAGCTGTGGCTAACAAGGGAAATTAAGGATAGTGTTAATTCCAAGGAAGAGGCATATAAATTGGCCAGAAAAAGCAGCAAACCTGAGAACTGGGAGAAATTTAGAATTCAGCAAAGGAGGACAAAGGGTTTAATTAAGAGGGGGAAAATAGAGCACGAAAAGAAGCTTGCAGGAAACATAAAAACTGACTGCAAAAGCTTTTATAGATATGTGAAGAGAAAAAGATTAGTGAAGACAAACGTAGGTCCCTTGCAGTCAGATTCAGGCAAATTTATAATGGGGAACAAAGAAATGGCAGACCAATTGAACAAATACTTTGGTTCTGTCTTCATGAAGGAAGACACAAAAAACCTTCCGGAAGTACTAGGGGACCGAGGGTCTCGTGAGAAGGAGGAACTGAAGGATAACCTTATTAGTCAGGAAATTGTATTAGGTAAATTGATGGGATTGAAGGCCGATAAATTCCCGCGGCCTGATGGTCTGCGTCCCAGAGTACTTAAGGAAGTGGCCCGAGAAATAGTGGATGCATTGGTGATCATTTTCCAACAGTCTATAGACTCTGGATTAGTTCCTATGGACTGGAGGGTAGCTAATGTAACACCACTTTTTAAAAAGGGAGGGAGAGAGAAAGTGGGTAATTATAGACCGGTTAGCCTGACATCAGTGGTGGGGAAAATGTTGGAATCAATTATTAAGGATGAAATAGCAGCGCATTTGGAAAGCAGTGACAGGATCGGTCCAAGTCAGCATGGATTTATGAAGGGGAAATCATGCTTGACACATCTTCTGGAATTTTTTGAGGATGTAACCAGCAGAGTGGACAAGGGAGAACCCGTGGATGTGGTGTATTTGGACTTTCAAAAGACTTTTGACAAGGTCCCACACAAGATATTGGTGTGCAAAATCAAAGCACGTGGTATTGGGGGTAATATACTGACGTGGATAGAGAACTGGTTGACAGACAGGAAACAGAGAGTTGGGATAAACGGGTCCTTTTTAGAATGGCAGGCAGTGACTAATGGAGTGCCACAGGGCTCAGTGCTGGAACCCCAGCTCTTTACAATATACATCAATGATTTAGATGAAGGAATTGAGTGTAATATCTCCAAGTTTGCAGATGACACTAAACTGGGTGGCAGTGCGAGCTGTGAGGCGGACGCTAAGAGGGTGATTTGGACAGGTTAGGTGAGTGGGCAAATGCATGGCAGATGCAGTATAATGTGGATAAATGTGAGGTTATCCACTTTGGGGGCAAAAACGCGAAGACAGAATATTATCTGAATGGTGGCAGATTAGGAAAAGGGTGTCATGGTTCATCAGTCATTGAAAGTTGGCATACAGGTACTGCAGGCGGTGAAGAAGGCCTTCATAGCTAGGGGATTTGAGTATAGGAGCAGGGAGGTCTTACTGCAGTTGTGCAGGGCCTTAGTGAGGCCTCGCCTGGAATATTGTGTTCAATTTTGGTGGTCTCATCTGAGGAAGGATGTTCTTGCTATTGATGGAGTGCAGCGAAGGTTCACCAGACTGATTCCCGGGATGGCAGGACTGACATATGAGGAGAGACTGGATCAACTGGGCCTTTATACATTGGAATTTAGAAGAATGAGAGGGGATCTCATAGAAAGATATAATATTCTGACGGGACAGGACGAGACATGTTAGATGTGGGTAGAATGTTCCCGATGTTTGGGAAGTCCAGAACCAGGGGACACAGTCTTAGGATAAGGGGCAGGCCATTTAGGACTGAGATGAGGAGAAACTTCTTCAGTCAGAGAGTTGTTAACCTGTGGAATTCCCTGCCGCAGAGAGTTGTTGATGCCAGTTCATTGGATACATTCAAGAGGGAGTTAGATATGGCCCTTACGGCTAAGGGGTATGGAGAGAAAGCAGGAAAGAGGTACTGAGGGAATGATCAGCCATGATCTTATTGAATGGTGGTGCAGGCTCGAAGAACCAAATGGCCTACTCCAGCATCTATTTTCTATGTTTCTAAGTGTGGATTAATTAAGGAAAGCCAGCATGAATTTGTCAAAGGCAAATTATATTTAACCAATTTGATCGAGTTGATTGATGAGGGCAATGCCGTTGACGTGGTATACGTGGATTTCCAAAAGGTGTTTGATAAAGTGTCACATAATAGGCTTGCCAGCAAAATTGAAACCCATGGATTAAAAGGTACAGTGGCAGCCTGGATACGAAATTAGCTAAGTGGCAGGAAACAGAGTAGTGGTGAACTGTAGTTTTTCGGACTGGAGGACGGTATACAGTGGTGTTCCCAAGGGTCAGTACTAGGGCCACTGCTTTTCCTGAGTATATGTTAATGACTTGGACCTGGATGTACAGGGCACAATTTCAAAATTTGCAGAAGGCACAAAACTTGGAAGTATAGTGAACAGTGAGGAGGATAGTGATAGACTTCAGGAAGACATAGACAGGCTGGTGAAATGGGCGGACACGTGGCAGATGAAGTTTAACACAGAAAAGTGCGAAGTGATACATTTTGGTGGGAAGAACGAGGAGAGGCAATATAAACTAAAAGGTACAATCCTAAAGGGGTGCATGAACATAGAGAGACCGGGGGGTATGTGTACATAAATCATTGAAGGTGGCAGGACAAGATGAGAAATCTTAAAAAAACCATAAGGGATCCTTGGCTTTATTAATTGAGGAATGGAGTACAAAAAGCAAGGAAGTTATGCTCAAACTTTATAAAACATCAGTTCGGCAGGGCAGGTTGAGAAAACAGATTTTTTAAAAAGCATATGGGATCATACGGCTTTATAAGCAGTACAAAAGCAAGGACATTTTGATCACTAGTTTGGCCCCAACTGGAGTATTGTGTCCAATTCTGGGCACCGCACTTTAGGAAGGATGTGAAGGCCTTAGAGAGGGTGCAGAAAAAATTTACAAGAATGGTTCCAGGGATGAGGGACTTCAGTTACGTTGTTAGACCAGAGAAGCTGGGGTTGTTCTTCTTGGAACAGAGAAGGTTGAAAGGAGATTTGATCGAGGTGTTCCCAATCATGAGGGGTCTGGACAGAGTACATAGAGAGAAACTGTTCCCATTGGCAGAAGGGTCGAGAACCAGAGGACACAGATCTAAGGTGTTTGGCAAAAGAACCAAAGGCGACATTAGGAAAAACCTTTTACTCAGTTAGGATCTGGAATGCACGGCCTGAAACAATTATTGCTTTCCAAAGGGAATTGGATAAGTACCTGAAGGAAAAAAAATTGCAGGGCTGCGGGGAAAGGGCAGGGGAAGGGGACTGGCTGAAGTGCTCTTGCAGAGAGCCGACACGGGCTCGACGGGCAGAATGCCTCCTTCTGTAACTTTGATTCTATAAGGTATTACAAGGACTTCTGTCAGATGTCATAGTAAAGGCAAGAAAAGGCCTGGCAGCCTTCCTTGTGATAAATGATGGGTCCTATATTTAAACTGAACTCTTATTAACTAGGTTTTAACCTATGGAATTCCCTCCCTTAACCCCTCTGCCTATCTCTCTTTTAAGATGCTCCTTAAAACCTACTTCTTTGACCAAGCTTTTGGTCACCTGCCCCAATTTCTCCTTGTGTGGTTCAGTATCAATTTTTTGTCGTTTAACAGTCTTGTGAAGCGCCTTGGGATGTTTTACTACGTTAAGGGTGCTATATAAATACAAGTTGTAGTCTGGATAGTTATTTGTTTGCTATGGTTCAAAGACCCAAGGCAATCAAATGACGATGACATGAATAACTAAGGGAATGGTGGAATATATTCTGTACTATACTGGTCGAGTTAAACATATTTCCACCTCGCATAAGGCTGTTTTTCTGGGCATGTCTCAATTGAGTTCCAATTTATACTATTTGCCAAGTGGCCACGTGGAGTAATCCACACATTTTCACCAAGCATTACTGTCCAGATTTGACTTACTGCAGACTTTGGCAGATATAACTTGGCAGCTGATGTTTTGGCTTTACGACACAGCTTCTCTGCTGCTGCAATCTCTACTACTTTGGTAGTCATCAGTGATATGTGGAGGGTGCTGAATGTAGAAGAAAATTTACCTGCCTGTATAAGGTTGTTGTCGTTCAAATGATGTGCACACTGTGATCCCAGGCCCTCGGGCTCGACAGCGACAGGTAATGGGAGAAACTTGGCTTGCTTATTTAGTTTCAGGTCAAAAGAAACTGGTGGCATTTCAAATGTCCCTGCGGCACTCTCCATCTCTATATCATTTTGAAAGAAAGAATGAAAGAAAGACTTGGATTTACATAGCACCTTTCCCGACCACCGGACGTCTCAAAAGCACTTTACAGCCAACTAAGTACTTTTGAAGTGTATTCCCTGTTGTAATGTGAGAAACACGGCAGCCAATTTATGCACAGCAAAGCTCCCACAAACAGCAATGTGAAAATGACCAAAAATTGATCGTGCTCCTTCCTGCCGATTTCTATCAGTTCTCCTGCCCGCCCCAAGCCCAACAAAGGAGGTCGAATAAATGAAGAGAACTTTATCTGAAGGAGCCCATCGCCACGCTCCGAAAGTGAGAGAGACCTACTGTTGTTGCAGACTTGCAGCGACAGCTCATGCGCGAACATCACCAGCAGACTCCACTGCACATGTGCAGACGTCCTGGCACAGTTTTCGGCGCAGAATATTGGCTCCACTCCCGACTTGACTGGCCACGCTGCGCGACTGCAGTGAAGGGTCCGGACAGCGGCCAAGTGGCAACAAAATTTTTCGGCGTACCTCGGAATGCAGGTAAGTGCGCCTGAAAAACGGACTCGGCCAAAATTGAGGCCATAGTACTGGAGAAATTAAGGGGACTAAGTGGCGACAAATCCCCTGGATCTGACGACCTACATCCTACGGTTTTACAAGAGGTAGCTGCAGAGATAGTGGATGCACTGACACTATATACAGCAGACACCTCAAAGCGCTGGAGAAGTACCACCAGCACTGCCTCCGCAAGATCCTGGGAGGACAGACACACCAACGTTAGTGTTTTCAGTCAGACCAACATCCCCAGCATCGAAGCACTGACTACACTCGATCAGCTCCATTGGCTGACCACATTGTTCGCATGCCTGACGCGAGACTCCCAAAGCAAGCGCTCTACTTGGAACTCCTTCACGGCAAGCAAGCCCAAAGTGGGCAGAGGAAACGTTTCAAGGACACCCTCAAAGCCTCCTTGATAAAGTGTAACATCCCCCATCGACACCTGGGAATCCCTGGCCAAAGACCGCCCAAAGTGGAGGAAGAGCATCTGGGAGGGCGCTGAGCACCTCTAGTCTCGTCGCCGAGGGCATGCAAAAAACAAGCGCAGGCAGCAGAAGGAGCGTGCGGCAAACCAGACTCCCCACCAACCCTTTCCTTCAACCACTGTCTGCCCCACCTGTGACAGACATTAATTCCCGTATTGGACTGTACAGCCACCTGAGAACTCACTTTTAGAGTGGAAGCAAGTCTTCCTCGATTTCGAGGGCCTGCCTATGACGATGATGAATCTTCCAGAATTCCCTAGCTTCTAGAACAGTCCCCAAGGATTGGACGGTAGCAAACTTAACCCTGCTATTTAAGAAAGGAGGAAGAGAAAAAATGGAGAACAATAGGCCAGTTAGCCTGACATCAGTAGCAGGCAAAATGCTAGATTCTATTATTAGGGAAGTGGTAACAGGGCACTTAGAAAATCGTAATATGATTAGGCAGAGTCAATATGGTTTTATGAAGGGAAAATCATGTTTGACAAATCTGTTAAGAGTTTTTTGAAGATGTAACTTGCAGATTGGATAAGGGGGAGCCCATTTTCAAAAAGCATTGATAAGGTGCCACACAAGAGGTTATTACACAAAATTAGGACTTGTGGGATTGGGGGTAATATATTGGCATGGATTGGTTAATGGACAGCAAATCGAGATTAGGAATAAACGGGACTTTTTCGGGTTGGCGGCCTTGCAACTAGTGGGGTACCGCAAGGATCAGTGCTTGGGCCTCAGCTATTTACAATCTATAGTAATGACTTGGATAAAAAAACTGAGTGTAATGTATCTAAGTTTGCTGAAGATACAAAGTTAGGTGGGAAAGTAAGCTGTGAGGAGGATGCAAAGAGGCTGCAGAGATATATCGACAGGTTGACTGAGTGGGCAAGAACATGGCAAATGGAATACAATGTGGAGAAGTGTGAAGTTATCCACTTTGGTAGGCAAAACAAAAACGCAGAATATCTTTTGAATGGCGAGAGACCTGGGTGTCCTTGTACATGAGTCACTGAAAATTAACGTGCAGGTACAGCAAGCAATTAGGAAAGCAAATGGTATGTTAGCTTTTGTTACAGAGAGATTAGAATACAAGTCTTACTGCAATTATACAGGGCACTGGTGAGGCCACACCTGGAGTACTGTGTACAGGTCTGGTCTCCTTACCTGAGGAAATACATACTTGCCTTAGAGAGAGTGCAACTAAGGTTCACTAGACTAGTTCCTGGGATGAGGGGATTGTCCTATGAGGAGTAGACTAGGCCTATATTTCCTACAGTTTAGAAGAATGAGAGATGATCTAATTGAAACATACAAAATTCTTAGAGTTTGACTGGGTTAATGCTGAGGAGATGTTTCCCCTGGCAGGAGAATCTAGAACAAGGGTTCACCATCTCAAAATAAAGAGGTCGGCCATTTAGGACCGACTGAGGAGAAAGTTCTCACTCAAAGGGTTGTGAATCTTTGGAATTCTTTACATAGAAAATAGGTGCACGGGTGGGCCATTCGGCCCTTCGAGCCTGCACCACCATTCAATAAGATCATGGCTGATCATTCACCTCAGTATTCCTTTCCTGCTTTCTCTCCATACCCCTTGATCTCTTTAACCGTAAGGGCCATATCTAACTCCCTCTTGAATATTTCCAATGAACTGGCATCAACAACTCTCTGCGGCAGGGAATTCCACAGGTTAACAACTCTGAGTGAAGAAGTTTCTCCTCATCTCAGTCCTAAATGGCTTACCCCTTATCCTTAGACTATGTCCCCTAGTTCTGGACTTCCCCAACATCGGGAACATTCTTCCTGCATCTAACCTGTCCAGCCCTGTCAGAATTTTATATGTTTCTAATGAGATCCCCTCTAAACTCCAGTGAATACATACCCAGTCGATCCAGTCTCTCCTCATATGTCAGTCCTGCCATCCCGGGAATCAGTCTGGTGAACCTTCGCTGCACTCCCTCAATAGCAAGAACATCCTTCCTCAGATTAGGAGACCAAAACTGAACACAATATTCCAGGCGAGGCCTCACTAAGGCCCTGCACAACTGCAGTAAGACCTCCCTGCTCCTATACTCAAATCCCCTAGCTATGAAGGCCAACATACCATTTGCCTTCTTCAGCACCTGCTGTACCTGCATGCCAACTTTCAACGACTGATGTATCATGACACCCAGGTCTCGTTGCATCTCCCCTTTTCCTAATCTGCCACCATTCAGATAATCTGCCTTTATGTTTATGCCCCCAAAGTGGATAACCTCACATTTATCCACATTATAGCGCATTTGCCACGCGTTTACCCACTCAACTAACCTGCCCAAGTCACCCTGCAGCCTCTTAGTGTCCTCCTCACAGCTCACACCGCCACCCAGCTTAGTATCATCTGAAAACTTTGAGATATTACACTCAATTCCCTCATCCAAATCACTGATGTATATTGTAAATAGCTGGGGTCCCAGCACTGAGCTCTGCGGCACTCCAATAGTCACTGCCTGCCATTCTGAAAAGGACCTGTTTATCCCGACTCTCTGCTTCCTGTCTGCCAACCAGTTCTCTATCCACTTCAATACATTACACCCAATACCATGTGCTTTAATTTTGCACACCAATCTCTTGTGTGGGACCTTGTCAAAAGCCTTTTGAAAGTCTAAATACTCCACATCCACGGGTTCTCCCTTGTCCACTCTACTAGTTACATCCTTAAAAAATTCTAGAAGATTTTTCAAGCAGCATTTCCCTTTCATAAATCCATGCTGACTTGGACCAATCCTGTCACTGCTTTCCAAATGTGCTGCTATTTCATCTTTAATAATAAATAATAATTTACCCCAGAGAGCTGTGGCTGCTCAGTCATTGAGTATGTTCAAGACAAAGGTCGATAATTTTTGGGAACTAAGGGAATCGAGGGATATGGGGATAGTGCGGGAATGTGGAGTTGAGGTAGAAGATCAGCCTTGATCTTGTTGAATGGCAGAGCAGGCTTGAGGGGCCAAATAACGTATTCCAGCTCCTATTTCTTGTGTTCTTGTGTAAAACCTTTGGCAACACCTAATGACCTAAATAGGAGGGGTGAAGCAGCAGATTTTACTGTTTAGTAATATTCCTTCATTTGTTTTTAAACTCTCCTCACTGATGCTCTTTAATATGTTTTTGTTTTGAAACAGCATTTTCACAGTGTAGTTCCAGACCACATAGGATATACAGCACAGAAACAGGCCATTCGGCCCAACCAGTCCACGCTGGCATTTATGCTCCACTCGAGCCTCCTGCCATCTTTGCTCATCTAAATCTATCAGCATAACCCTCTATTCCCTTCCCCCTCATGCTTATCTCGCCTCCCTACTTTACAACAGTGACTACATTTCAAAAGTACTTCATTGGCTGTAAAGTGCTTTGAGATGTCCGGTGGTCGTGGAAGGCGCTATAGAAATGCAAGTCACTCTTTTTTCCCTTTAAATCTGGTTCTGGTCACCTCATTACAGGAAAGATGTGATTGCATTGGAGAGGGTACAGAAGAAATTGACGAGGATGTTGCCTGGTATGGAACATTTTAGCTACAGGTTGAGCAGCCGCAGTCTGGAGTTTCAAAATTCGGAATGTTCCGAAATGCGGACATTGCATTGATCCCTGTGGTGGGGCCGTCCAGAATCCGGAAAATGTTCCAAAATCCAGATGTTTTTTTAACCAATTACCGCTGCGAGTTGGGCCTAGGGAATGGGGAAACACCCCAAAAAATGGCAAAAAAATAAAAATTCACAAAACCCTTACCTACTAAATTGCTGAAAAATAATTTAAAAATCTAAACTTTAACTTAGCCTTTTTGCAGGTTTTCAACGCAGGTTTTTTCTGGCCGCCGAACCTGGACCCGCACCGCCGCCCCGGACCCTCCGTCCCTCCACCACGCCGTACCCCCCGCCCCGCAGCCATCGCACTGTCTTGTGAATTTTTATTTTTGTTTTTTTGAACTTTTTGGGGGTGTTTCCCCCACTCCCTAGGCCCAACTCGCAGCGGTAATTGGTTTAAAAAAAAAAAATCCGGATTTTGGAACATTTTCCGGATTCTGGACGACCCCACCACGGGGGTCAGTGCCATTCTGAAATCCGGAAATACATGAAATCTGGAATAGCCTTGGTCCCGAGGTTTCTGGATTTCGGACCCTCTACTTGTATGAGGATACATTGGATAGGCTGGGTTTGTTTTCCTTGGAACAGAGGAGGCTGAGGGGTGACCTTATTGAGGTGTATAAAATTATGAGGGGCCTAGGAAGAGTGGATAGGAAGAACCTATTTATCTTGGCAGAGGGATCAACAACCAGGGAACATTGACTTAAAGTAATTGGGGGAGGTTTAGAGGAGATTTCTTTACCCAGAGGGTGGTGGGGGTCAGGAACTCACTGCCTGAAAGGGTGATAGAGGCAGAAACCCTCACCACATTTAAGGAATGCTTGGATGTGAACTTCAAGTGCCGTAACCTATCAGGCTTTGGACCAAGGGCTGGAAAGTGGGATTAGGCTGGATAGCTGTTTGTCGACCGGCGCAGACAGGTTGGGCCGAAATGGACTCCTGTGCTGTAAATTTCTACGATTTTGTGAAATGCATCTATACTATTCGCTTTAACCACTCCATGTAGCGAGTTCCAATTCTCACCACTCTGGGTAAAGAGGTTACTCCTGAATTCCCTATTTGATTTCTTGGTGGCAATCTTACATTGATGGCCTCCAGTTTTGCTCTTCCCACAAGTGGAAATACTATGTGTCTACTCTATCAAAACCTTTCAGAATTTTAAAGATCTATTAGGTCACCACTCGGCCTTTTTTCAAGAGAAAAGGGATCCAGCTAGTTGCTCCTTTCTTAATAGGTTTTCTTTAAGCAAAGAGCCTAGTTCCAAGCCGGTCTGGGCACGACTTGCAAAAGGGGTGCACCTCTGAGGTTGGGGTACAGCGTCAGATGCTTACACTGCAGCTGGCTACATTATTCCTGACACGGGAGGGAGAACTTAATGGTGGCACTGAAATAAGAAAGTGTTCTGTTCTCCAGCACTGATGCCCCTCTCCTCGATGAGCAAAAAAGGGGTTTGATTTTATTACAAAAATGTGTACTATATCATTGTGAATGTTCATGGAACATTCGTCATTATTTTTGAAACTGAAGCTTTTGAGTGTGAGCTGATTACAGTTCTTTACAAACTTGCAAGAGCCATCAAAGTAGTTTAAATGTATTCTGGAAATTACAGGTTACAGCATATATTTCCGGGAACATTATAGTTACAGCTTTTTAAAACAAGGATTGAGAGAAAAAGGTATAAATACGATGTCAAGGTAATCTTGTTTTAGATCCATTGCAGTTCTTCTTCAACTTTATTTATAACTATAACTCGAAATGTGAATCTAATTTCCTTAATTAATTTGAATTTGAGGAACTGCTTGGGTTTTATGAGGTCGAGGTTTGATTACTCCCAAGTAGCAATTTCACTATAAAAAGCACAGTATTTCTCTGGTTACTGGAGCCATTGTACTGTAGTGGTACACGGTTACAAACTGATGGTTTTGTGCTTGTGTGTCTAATTCCACTTTTACTTGGATAAATAAAAGGCAGTTGCCAGGATTCAAACTGTAAATGAGTGATTTTCAAATGTATTAGGGGAGTGCAGCACACTACGGCCGTATCATTGAGCACATGTATGTGTGTTACTAAAGTTAGCAGCCAGAAATTTGTGCCAGCTAAAGGTTAAGTACAGCTGTCACCATCTGGCGTTTAGTTTGCAACTTGATAGTAAAGTAAGATTGATCATAACAGTTGCAAGATAAGTGGCGCACTCCACAGAGTTTATATAGTTTTATTTGGCAGTGGGGCAGCTTTTTAATTGAGGGAGCAATTATTCAGGGCATGATCTTGTAGACTTTGCTTCTACAAGATCAAATTAATTGAACCATTTTTGTTTGTGTCCTTGGTTTTATATGTCGCCCCTAATTTATAATTATACTCAAAACAATTGTGCTGTTTGCTCTTAAAATGAATGCTGTGATCTCCATACATTGAGGCATACACGAGAGAGAATCACTGTGTCTGTAGCTCAGGCAATATAATCCAGATACCTGTGGAGTACCACCACCACACTCCAGATAGACTCCTCTTTGTCCAGCAGTAAAGGAGCTCTAGCCAGTCAGATAGACCCTACTGTTAGAAGAAAGCCAAAAGGAGCATTGGGTGTCTGTGACATTAAAAATATCTTCAAATTCAGCTTTTAAAAGTTCCTCGGACTGCTGATTTTTGCACCCAGCGTGAGACTATCTGCTGGTGCCATTCGGAACCGGCTTGAGGGGTTGAAGGGCCTACCGATGTCCCTAGTTTTGATGTTCTTGGGGGTCAGATCACTGACCTAACTCCCAAGTTAGGCTGCTATTTTTGCATCAATGTGCATCTGAACCCATGCTGTATTGACACAAAACAGGAAGTGTGACAGAATGGTTGAACTTTATTAAGACCAAACCCCTAACAAAGCAGGTGGTGGTTATTTTGGGGTGGGAGTGGTTTGAAACGTGATCATTTACATCCGTGCTTTTAATTTTTGGTGTCACAGCTGACCGTTACTGAGGAGCAAGACGTGCGGTAGCTGAGCAGTATTTGTAGGTACAGTAGCATGCAAGATGTACAGTATTTTATGTGCATCTTAAGTGGGAGCTAAATATAGTTCTTTGAGTGTTAACAGTTACAAGAGCTGCAGTGCTAGAAGTTGGCTCTCCAATTTGCCCCATTCCTTCTTTACAAAGTCTTTTCCTGTTTTAAAAAAAAAATCCAAAGATCTATAAATGCCAACTTTGCAAACAATTTGTAATCTTAAAATGTGTGTAATGTATTTGCTTGATGGGTTCTTCGCTTAAGAATTCAAAGCAACACATTGCTATTAAGAACTAGTTGGTTTATTAACAAAGGTTTAACAATCACACTTCACATTACCAGTTCATCCACCAGGCTCACAACCACCTGCCTCATCGTGGATCCCCTGAACCCAACTGGCTGGGGTTTTATTGAGTCTTGTGAACATCACATGACTGGTTAAGCCAACAGCTTTACAAACCTGTGAGCATCCTCACAGGTACATACATTACAATGTGTATATTGCAAAGGACACTTGCTGTATCGAAATATTAAGCAATGCAAAAGATGGATGCAGTTGCAGACCATTCAAAATCTGCTACATAGGTTATTTTATATTTAGATAATGTGAAAGTTGGGCATTAGTGAATGGATTTTTCAGTTGCAGTGATTAGAGAACTGAGACAGTGGGAATTATTCAGTAATTTAAAAACCTTACAGAAAAATGCAACAGTGGAGACCCATAGCTCCGAGAGGTGCATGAGGATTAGATGATTTTGTCGAGTAATCTGACTGACTTCTTTGAATAAGAATTTTATTTTTACTCTTCCATCCTCACAATGCAGTGGTTATGCAACATGTGCTGCTATTGTCTTCAAACTGCTACTTGATTTACCGCGTACCTACCCTTTTTTTAACCTTGATGGTGTTGCTGCATTAGACTTATCAACTGTGAGGGAAAAAATAGGATGCAGTTTGCAATCATAATTGTCCAAAAGGCATGTTCTTGGTTTTAGCTGCAACATCACCAGAGAAGTGCCAGAGCAGAAATAGTGACCTTCCCCACAAGGAGAGGTCTAGTCTACTCTAACCTTCACAGGCATGTTTGAGAATGGCGTTCGTAAAGATTTAGGTGTACAGAGCATCACGTCTGAGAGAGGTGTGAGAAAACACATGATTTACAAAATGAGAGGGTTGCTGAGGCCATTCTTTGTTTCAAAATATATATTTCTCTTCATATCCATTTTAGCTGCCATTAATACTTTGATCTGTTCTCCAATTTGAATGATAAGGGAGTTGAGGGTTCTAGGGAGCGGGTAAGGACATGGAATCGAGGCCAGGATCAGATCAGCCATGATCTTATTAAATGGCGGAGCAGGCTTGAGGGGCAAAATGGCCGACGACTCATATTTCTTGTGTTCTTATGTAATTCTTCCCATTCAGACTGGCTCTGTTGTCACACATTGCTGGAATTCAGTGCAAGTGTCGATTGGATGCCACGATCGGTGAGCACTGTATTTTGCATTATTTTGGGTGGTTATTAATGTCCTCTTTGTTTTCAAAATGAAAACAATGAAATCCAATCATCTTTCCAAAATAAGATCAGGAAATGGCTCATTCACTGTGCATTGTGAATTTTCGGTTACAGTGATCAATTACAGTTGTAATTTCCCCCCCCCCCCCCCATTCTCATTAGAAATTTGTCCATAATTTTTAGAACCTCCTTTTAAATCTCACCATTACTCTTACTGAGATTGTATGAAGAAAACTGTAACTTGATCTTTTATAAGTCACGCTATATCTCTTTAAAGTATTTACTCGAGGTTGCTGGGGCTTTAGTTTTCAAAGGTGCTCCGATTCCATTACTCGCCGTTTCCCCTCCCCAAGTTTTCCAATTACTTTTTAATTTCAAATGCAAGTACAGCAGTATTGGGCAAATGAGCCCAGTGCACTGAAAGGTGTGTCACTGATGGGAGGCAGAGTTTGGTGCATGGTTAGGGTTAACAGAAACTCAGCGTTCCGATCGCTAATTTGTGGGGAAATCCTGCTGGTAATGCAAATTTGTAGAAAAAAACCAGGAGCTTTCTGTTCCAACAACCTCCTCCATGCTCTTTCTCTTTTCCCCCCCCCCCCCCCCTCCCCCAAGCAGTTCAAACCCGGTTATGTATCTGCTGGCAATTTGGGCAAGGTACTCATCATCATAGGTGGTCCCTCGAACAAGGATGAATTGCCTCCACATGGGTTCACAGACGTTTCAATGAAGGACCCGATGTTCCAGTCCTGAATTCCAGTTGAGGGGTTGGAAGATGCCTGTGCGTGGATTTTTTTAACATTTGCACATCAGCCACCACACGGGCTCAACAGAGCTAGGAAATTAAGGACAGTGTTAAATCCAAGGAAGAGGCATATAAATTGGCCAGAAAAAGCAGCAAACATGAGGACTGGGAGAATTTTGTAATACAGCAGAGAGTTTAATTAGGAGGGGGAAAATAGAGTATGAGAGGAAACTTGCTGGGAACATAAAAATTGACTGCAAAAGCTTCTATAGATATGTGAAGAGAAAAAGATTAGTGAAGACAAATGTAGGTCCCTTGCAGTCAGATTCAGGTGAATTTATAATGGGGAACAAAGAAATGGCGGACCAGTTAAACAAATACTTTGGTTCTGTCTTCACGGAGGAAGACACAAATAACCTTCCGGAAGTACTAAGGGACTGAGGGTCTAGTGAGAAGGAGGAACTGAAGGAAATCCTTATTAGGCGGGAAATTGTGTTAGAGAAATTGATGGGATTGAAGGCCGATAAATCCCCGGGGCCTGATAGTCTGCATCCCAGAGTACTTAAGGAAGTAGCCCTAGAAATAGTGGATGCATTGGTGATCATTTTCCAACAATCTATTGACTCTGGATCGGTTCCTATGGACTGGAGGGTAGTTAATGTATCACCACTTTTTAAGAAAAGAGGGAGAGAGAAAACGGGTAATTATAGACCGGTTAGCCTGACATCCGTAGTGGGGAAAATGTTGGAATCAATTATTAAAGATGAAATAGCAGCACATTTGGAAAGCAATGACGGGATCGGTCCAAGTCAGCATGGATTTATGAAGGGGAATTCCTACTTGACAAATCTTCTACAATTTTTTGAGGATGTAACTGGTAGAGTGGACAAGGGAGAACTAGTGGATGTGGTGTATTTGGACTTCCAAAAGGTTTTTGACAAGGTCCCACACAAGAGATTGGTGTGCAAAATTAAAGCACATGGTATTGGGGGTAATGTACTGACGTGGCTAGAGAACTGGTTGGCAGACAGGAAGCAGAGAGTCGGGATAAGCAGGTCCTTTTCAGAATGGCAGGCAGTGACTAGTGGAGTGCCGCAGGGCTCAGTGCTGGGACCCCAGCTATTTACAATATACATTAATGATTTGGATGAGGGAATTGAGTGTAATATCTCCAAGTTTTCAGTTGACACTAAGCTGGGTGGCGATGTGAGCTGTGAGGAGGACGCAAAGAGGCTGCAGGGTGACTTGGACAGGTTAGGTGAGTGGGCAAACGCGTCGCAGATGCAGTATAATGCGGATAAATGTGAGGTTATCCACTTTGGTGGCAAAAACACGAAGGCAGAATATTATCTGAATGGCGGCAGTTTAGGAAAAGGGGAGGCGCACGAGACCTTGGTGTCATGGTACATCAGTCATTGAAAGTTAGCATGCAGGTACAGCAGGCGGTGAAGAAGGCAAATGGTATGTTGCCTTCATAGCTAGGGGTTTTGAGTATCGGAGCAGGGGGGTCTTACTGCAGTTGTACAGGGCCTTAGTGAGGCCTCACCTGGAATATTGTGTTTAGTTTTGGTCTCCTAATCTGAGGAAGGACATTCTTGCTATTGAGGGTGTGCAGCGAAGGTTGAACAGACTGATTCCTGGGATGGCAGGACTGTCATATGAGGAGAGACTGGATCAGCTGGGCCTGTATTCACTCAAGTTTAGAAGGATGAGAGGGGACCTCAGAAACATAAACTTCTGTCGGAACTGGACAGGTTAGATGCAGGAAGAATGTTCCCGATGTTGGGGAAGTCCAGAGCCAGGGGACATTGTCTAAGGATAAGGGGTAAGCCATTTAGGACTGAGATGAGGAGAAACTTCTTCACTCAGAGTTGTTAACCTGTGGAATTCCTTACCGCAGAGAGTTGTTGATGCCAGTTCATTGGATATATTCAAGAGGGAGTTAGATATGGCCCTTACAGCTAAAGGGATGAAGGGGTATAGAGAGAAAGCAGGAAAGGGGTACTGAGTGAATGATCAGCCATGATCTTATTGAATGGTGGTGCAGGCTCAAAGGGCCAAATGGCCTACTTCTGCACCTATTTTCTATGTTTCTATGTTTATCCAGTAGCAAGGATTAACCAGGATGACTGGAGACCAGCTCTGCTGTACGGACCTAGTGCGCACATATCGCAGTGTGGGCTGGCCTGTGCTGCCCCTGGGCCCTCGGCTCTTCTGGGACCGTACCATAATCTGTCGCACCTCCACCACGATCTCTCACCGCTCCTCTGTTACAAACTACTGCAGCAATACTGAAGCACTTTAAGAGGATGTGGATATCAAAATTTGGAAAGCTTAAAATTTTAAAAATATACTATATTCTGGGGAGATTCTCGATTAGAATAACCTGATCACTGTCCCCTGCAACAAGTTACCGCCTTATGGAGTATGGGAAGAAATTCCCACATCCTTTTGAACGGCCAGGATTTTCTGACCCAGTCAATATTTATAATATATCATTTTGTTTGGATAGTTGGTAGTGCTCTCACTTCTGAGTCAGAAGTTCGTGGGCTTAAGCCCCACTACAGACTTGAGCAGGTAATCTAGGCTGTGACACTTCAGCGAAGTATTGAAGGACTGCCAATATATCGGAGCTGTTGTCTTTTGGTTGAGAATTTACACTGAGGTGCTGTCTGCCGCTTGAGTTGACATAAAAATTGACATGGCACTACAACAACAACTACTTGTATTTATATAGTGCCTTCAACGTCTCAAGGTGCTTCACAGGAGTATTATGAGATAACAAATTTGACACCGAGCCACATAAGTAGAAATTAGCGCAGATGACCAAAAGCTTGGTAGGTTTTAAGGAGTATCTTGAAGAAGGAAAAAGGGACGGAGAGTTTTGGCAGGTCAGAGATTGGGTCCCAGGCAACAGAAGGCACGGCCACCGATGGTGGAGCGATTACAATCAGCGATGCTCATGAGGGCAGACATCTTGCGGGGAGGGGGGCGGGAATTGTGAGCCTGGAGGAGATTGCAGAGATAGGGAGGGGCGAGGCCATTATTGAAAATAAGGATGAGAATTTTGAAATAGAGGCATTGCTTAATCAGGAGCCAATGTAGGTAGGTCAGCGAGCACAGGGGTGATGGGTGAGCGGGACTTAGTGCGAGTTAGCACACGGGCAGCTGACTACTTGAAAGAAGAGCAGGGGAGTACTGGCGTCCTAGTCAATGTTTTCTCAAGTAACATCATCAAAGACAGGTTATTTATTCATTTGTATTTGCCCACACAAGTGATGGCACTTAAAGTGATCCATTTGTAGTTGAGCGTTTTGGGGCATCCTGATCAAGCGTTATACAAATGCAAGTTCTCTCTCTCTTTGTCATCTTTTTCTTCCTTCCTCCTTTTTCTTCCTCTCCTTTTTCTTTCGCTTTCTCCCACTTTACTTCTCTCTTTCGGTCTCTTTCCTTCTCCCTCTTTTCATTCCTTCCTTCTCCGTCGATTGCCTGAAATTCTCCATCTCAGCACAAGATGATACTCCAGGCTGCACATCTCCGTTGGATGTAGAGCGGGAAATGAGGGCTGTTCTTTGATCTTGGTACAGTTTTGGTACTGTCAAGGCAGCTTGATAGATCGCTGTGTTCTCTGAATGATGTGCTTTTAGATGCTTGGGGCGGGAGATGGGGAGACGCAAAGGAGTCTGACCACATTTAAAAAAAACATAAAACCCCAGCAGCCGAACGGTATGCAGTGACTTGGAGGTCCAGTTGCTATGTTGACATGATGGGTGAGTGAAATGTTCATACTGTGTCAATGTGAACTTTGAAAAATACCCAGCGGTACAATTGTAGATTTTGTTCTTTCACTCTTGGGTTAAGCTTAACCAGAGTGTGTACTGAGCTTTTAACCCTCGGGTGTAGTACATACGGTTACAGGTAAGTCACTGGCAATGGAAGTCATTTGAGCTGGTGAATTAATATGCTAGGAGCGTATTCACAACACATTAAAGTGTATCGGCTTCAGTGCAATTTCTCCTTTGCGTATTGGTACCAAAAAGCTAAATAAGCCTGGTGGCAACACTGTAGTACTTCACAAAGTAATGGGAATTTGGTGAAATTGATAACTGAGCAGCAGAATGAAGCTGAAAACATCCTCTAATGAAGGTCATGGTCAAGTTCATAATTTAAAGGAACGGCAAGAGAGCAGAAGGAAGCAGTCGGAGTGCTCACCCAGAATATTAATTAACTTCGTGAGTGTCTTTCCCCTCACTGCATTTGGCAATAATAAGAGTTTGTTTTAGTTTTGTCTAGTCTGCATGGAAACTGTTGTTCCAGCAGAAAAATTACAGCTCCACACACAACAGCGAGGATCTCAGATTTAACTTTCATTAGAAAGAAATAGTTTTTGTTTCTGGGGTTGGGGGGTGCGGGGGGTGGGTTGGAGGAAGAGGATGTGGAGAGAAATCCCATATGTTAAATTCTACTGATCTATTGCATTCGTAGCCCACTCTTCCGAAGACATAAATCTGGTCATTGCAAGGTTAGCCAAGCATGCAGCTTTGTGCGTTGTTTACCAAGGCACCAGTGTACATGCCAGTTTGCAGAGAACCCCCTCTGTTATAAGTTGCAGAACAGCAGGAGACTGGCTCGTTTTCCGGACATGTTATTGCGGTCATTAATCTCCCATTGATGCCCCAAAATGTCTACTTTTAAGGGGAAAAAAACCCTTCTAACGGAGATTTAAAAGTAATTTAGACCTTTGCACATAAGTTTTACAGCTGGGAAGCATTTTATTTTGGATGCTGAACCTACCCAACAAATCTGCACTGGGCTTTGTAGTGTAGCATTCTGAGTCTGTATTGTTGCTGTGTGATTTGTGTTGAATTCTAACAGTTTGATCCTGAGCTAATGGCTGTTTCTGAGAGCTGTGAACAACTGGTTGATCTTTTTAATCAAAGTTTCTACTTCGCCTGCACTGAAGGGTTTTTGAGTTTTAGTATTCCTAAATCTGAGTGATCACTGATCAAGCGTACAGTGTATCAACTTCCAGCTTTTGTACTTGATGTGAAACACTAGGGGCTGGATTTTGAGCATTGATGATTTTGGGGCGGTAATGCCGGCGGGACGGTAAAGTTAGTGCCCGGGAACAGTTTGCGCCTCAGTCAGTAACATTGGGCAGCTGGGCCCTGCATCAGGGGTGCAGCGCTAAGGGAGGCGTTGTACACCTCTCCTGGGCGCTAGCCTGGGAAACTCCAGAGCTAAAGAGCCAGGCCGGGAGCGCTCCCAGAGACGCCTGGGGGGAAAAAAAACCCAACAAAAACATTCCCAAAACATTGCCCGCATCACCACAACACAAATCGCAATTAAAAAAAAAACAACCACACTTACCTTAGAGTCCATTACTCGCACCTCATTGTCTGTAACGGTGAACCACCTGATTTCCCAGGCAGTCACAGCGAGGGGTGCTGCGGGGCAGCCAGTTCGGGCAAGAGTCAAAATACGTGCCGTTGTCGCAACCAGGGATGTTGAACACTGGGTGCAGCCCTTCCGGGCAGTGCTGCTCCACGCAGCCATAAAACCAACCCGACGATCGCTGTGGGGCGCTGGAGATTGACCGCCTGGCCGCAACACCGGGCAGCCAGACAACGAGCAGCGGGAGATCGGAGTCCAGATAAAAGAGTGGGAGATCGGGAGAGCCGGCACAACAAGCAGCGGGAAATCGGAGCCCAAACACCAACTCACCTGAAGGTGAGAAGTAAAAAGAATCAAATTCAAAGTGTGACGCCAGAGGAAAGAAGGGAAGTGATTGGTTGGTGAGTTTTTCTCTCTCTTCTGGGGCATTGGTTTGAATTAAGAGCTGGGATTAAAAATAAAACTTGAAAACGTAACTAATTAAATACATTATAGATGGCAGGGCAGGCGATGTGTTACTGCTGCAGCATGTGGGAGCTGATCTGCCCCATTGAGGTCCATCGCGACCACATCTGCAGCAAATGCCTGCAGCTCGAGGAACTTTGGCTCCGTGTTGATGAGCTGGAGTCCGAGCTGCAGACACTGCGACACATCAGGGAGGGGGAGAGTTACCTGGACACTGTGTTCCAGGAGGCAGTCATACCCTTTAGATTAATTCATTCAAATTTGGTCCGTGGTCAGGGACAGGAAGGTGTGACTATGAGTGAGGCAATATGGGGATCCAGGAGGTAGTGATGGAGGAGCCTCGACCCTTGCTCTTGTCCAACAGGTTCGAGGCTCTTACTCCCTGTGTGGACAAGAGCAGGGACTGCAGGGAGAATGAGCAAACTGACCACAGCACCGAGGTACAGGGGGCCATTCAAGTAGGGGAGTAAAAAGAAATGTAGTAGTGATAGGGGACAGTATAGTTAGGGGGATAGGTAATGTTTTCTGCAGCCGAGACCGTGAGTCCCGAAGGTTGTGTTGCCTGCCCTGTGCCAGGGTTAAGGACATCTCAGGGCTGGAGAAGAACTTGTAGTGGGAGGGGGAAGATCCAGTTGTCGTGGTCCACGTGGGTACCAACGACATGGGTAGAAAGAAAGAGGTTCTGCTGAGGGAGTTTGAGCAGCTAGGGACTAAACTAAAATGCAGATCCACAAGGGTAATAATCTCTGGATCACTACCTGAGCCACGAGCAAATTTGCATAGGGTAAATAAGATCAGAGAGATGAACGCATGGCTCAAAGATTGGTGTGGGGAGAATGGGTTTTAATTCATGGTGCACTGGCACCAGTACTGGGATAAGAGGGAGCTGTTCCGTCGGGACGGGCTTCACTTGAATCAGGCTGGGACCAGTGTCCTGGAGAATCGAATAACTAGGGCTGAAGATAGGGCTTTAAACTAAACAGTGGGGGGAGGGATCCGGTGAGCGGAAATTAAAAAAGTCAAAGAGAAAGGAGAAGGCAAAAATGCAAGATAGCGAGAAGGGCAATGATGATCAGAGTGTGACAGGAAGGGGCAGACGTATACATA
This sequence comes from Pristiophorus japonicus, assembly GCF_044704955.1. NCBI lineage: Eukaryota > Metazoa > Chordata > Chondrichthyes > Pristiophoridae > Pristiophorus > Pristiophorus japonicus. Next base: position 112,289,862 of record NC_091991.1, on the reverse strand, counting down.
TAAGACAAAATTAAAAGCGCGATATCTGAATGCACGCAGCATTCATAACAAAATAGATGAGTTGACAGCACAAATAGAAATAAATGGGTATGATCTGATTGTCATTACAGAGACGTGATTGCAAGGTGACCAAGGCTAGGAACTAAATATTCAGGGGTATTTGCCATTTCGGTAAGGATCGGTAGAAAGGAAAATGAGGTGGGGTAGCTCTGTTGTTAAAGGATGAGATCAGTCCAGTCGTGAGAAATTATCTTGGCTTGGAAGATCAAGATGTAGAATCAGTTTGGGTGGAGATAAGAAGTAATAAGGGAAAGAAGTCACTGGTGGGAGTGGTCTACAGGCCCCCTAACAGTAGCTACACTGTAGGACAGAGTATAAATGAAGAAATAATGGAGGCTTGTAAGAAAGCTACAGCAATAATCATGGGCGATTTTAATCTTCATATTGATTGGACAAATCAAATTGACAAAGGTAGCCTTGAGGAAGAGTTCATAGAGTATATGTGGGATGGTTTCTTAGAACAATACGTTGTGGAACCAACCAGGGAGCAGATTATTCTAGATCTGGTAATATGTAACACGTCTGGATTAATTAATGATCTCGTAGTGAAGGATCCTCTTGGGAAGAGTGATCATAGCATGGTAGAATTTCAAATTCAGTTTGAGGGTGAGAAAACCACGTCTCAAACTTGTGTCCTGAACTTAAATAAAGGTAATTACAAAGGTATGAAGGCAGAGTTGGTTAAAATGGACTGGGAAAATATATTAAAGGGTAAGACTGTAGAAACACAGGGCCAACATTTAAGGAGATATTTCATAGTTCTCAGCAAAGATATATTCCAGTGAGAAAGACAGAATCTAAGAGAAGGATGAACCATCTGTGGCTAACTAAGGAAGTAAAGGATTGTATCAAATTGAAAACAAAAGCATACAATGTTGCGAAGAACAGTGGTAGGCCAGAGGATTGGGAAATTTTTAGAAACCAGCAAAGGACAACTTAAAAAAAAAAATGAGACAGCGAAGATAGCAAACGAGAATAAACTAGTAAGAAATATGAAAACAGACAGTAAGAGTTTCTACAGGTATATAAAAGGAAATGAGTAGCTAAAGTAAACATTGGCCTCTTAGAGGATGAGACTGGAGAATTAATAATGGGAAACAGGAAAATGGCAGAAACTTTGAACAAATATTTTGTATTGGTCTTCATGGTAGAGGACACTAAAAACATCCCAATAATTGATGATCAAGGGGCTAATGGGGGGGAGGGGGGAGACTTAAAACAACTATAACTAGCGATAAAGTACTAGGCAAACTAATGGGACTAAAGGTGGACAAGTCCCCTAGACTGATGGCCTGCATCCTCGGGTCTTAAAAGAGGTGGCTGTAGAGATAGTGGATGCAGTTAACCTAACATCTGTCATTGGGAAAATGCTGGAGTCCATCATTAAGGAAGTAGTAGCAGGACATTTAGAAAATGATAATGCAGTCAAACAGAGTCAGCTTGGTTTTATGAAAGGGAAATCATGTTTGACAAATTTGCTCGAGTTCTTTGAGGATGTAACGAGCAGAGTGGATAAAGGAGAACCAGTTGATGTCATATATTTGGATTTCCAGAAAGCATTTGATAAGGTTACTGCACAAGATAAAAGCTCATGGGGCTGGAGGAAATATATTAGCATAGATAGAGGATTGGCTAACTAACAGAAAACAGAGAGTTGGGATAAATGGGTCATTATCCGGTTGGCAAACAATAACTAGTGGGGTGCCACAGGGATTAGTGCTGGGGCCTCAACTATTTACAATCTATATTAATGACTTGGATGAAGGGACCAAGTGTAATGTAGCCAAATTTGCTGATGATACAAAGATGGGTGGGAAAGCAAGTTGTGAGGAGGACGCAAAGAATCTACAAAGGGATATAGATAGGCTCAGTGAGTGGGCAAAAATTTGGCAGGTGGACTATAATGTGGGAAAATGTGAGGTTATCCACTTTGGTAGGAGAAATAAAAAAAGTAATTTATTTAAATGGGGAGAGATTACAAAATGCTGTAGTACAGAGGGATCTGGGGGTTCTTGTACATGAAACACACAAAGTTAGCATGCAGGTACAGCAAGTAATTAGAAACGCAAATGGAATGTTGGCCTTTATTGCAAGGGGGATATAGTATAAAAGTAGGAAGGCCTGCTTCAACCGTATAGGGCATTGGCAAGACCTGGAGCACTACGTACAGTTCTGGTCTTCGTATTTAAGGAAGGATATACTTGCATTGGAGGCACTTCAGAGAAGGTTCACGAGGTTGTTTCCTGAGATGAAGGTGTTGTCATATGAGAAAGGTTGGGCCTATACTCCTTGGAGTTTAGAAGAATGAGAGGTGATCTTATTGAAACATAAGATAATGAGGGGACTTGACAGGGTAGATGCAGAGAGGATGTTTCCACTGATGGGGGAATCTAGAACTAGGGGGCATCATTTCAGGATAAAAGATGAGGAGCAGTTTCTTCTCTGCAGGTCGTAAATCTGTGGAATTCTCTACCTCAGAGAGCTGTGGAGACTGGGTCATTGAATATAATGAAGGCAGAGATAGACAGATTTTTGTATGATAAGGGAGTCGAGGGTTATGGGGAGTGGGCGGGGAAGTGGAGCTGAGTCCAGGATCAGATCAGCCAGGATCTTATTAAATGGCGGAGCAGGCTCGAGGGGCCAAATGGCCTACTCCTACTCCTGCTCCTATTTCTTATGTTCTTAACACTTCGCCGCCATTACCGCCGCTCCGAGGCGAAAAGTGGGGAGGAGCCAAAAATCCGCCCCTAGTTACCTCCTGAGAAGTGTATGGATCTTTGCCCTGTTGGTCTTTAGTTACCCTACCCAATGCAGTACCAGAAAGAGAAGGCGCAATCTATAAAGCGGGTAGAAGTGCCCTGAAGATTTTCTGCCACTTTGATTTGAAGGCCTCGGGAGGAGCTGTGACCTATTTTGATCAATGCATGGGGTCAAGAGGGAGGGGACAACAACAACAACTTGCATTTATATAGCATCTTTAACTTTGTAAAATGTCCCAACGGGCTTCACAGGAGCATTATCGAGCAAAATTTGACACTGAGCCACATAAGGAGATACTAGGGCAGATGACCAAAAGCTTAGGTAGGTTTTAAGGAGCATCTTAAAGAAGGAAAGAGTGCAAAAGAGATGGAGAGGTTTAAGGAGGGAATTCCAGAGCTGAAGGTACGGCCACCAATGGTGGAGTAATTAACATCAGGGATGTACAAGAGGCCAGAATTAGAGGAGCACAGACATCTTGCAGGGTTGTGGGGCTGGAGGAAGTTACGGTGATGGGGAGGGGTGAGGCCATGGAGGGATGTGAAAACAAGGATGAGAATTTTAAAATCGAGGCATTGCTTCACCCATCAGCAGGGAGGAGGAGAAGAGCAAGTTGGTACTTGGGGAAATAGCTGGAACATGGAAGAAAGAGTCAGGTGATCACTGAGGTGAGGAAACAAGAAAATCAACAAAAAGCCGAAGGGAATGAACAGCTCAAAGGGCAGAAGTGAGAAAGAACAAATCACATGGAGATGTAGAACAATTGGAGAATATCGGATAAAAAGAGGAATGGCAAGAAATACCGAATAATTAATAAAGGAATGGAATGAGAGAATGTGCTGCTCACAGAAAGAAAAGCCTGATGCTGTATTCATACTTGCACTTTTGCATCAGTGCAAGTAGTTTTGGGTGCACATCAATGCAAAAGTGGCAGTGCAACTTGAAGAGCACTGACTGCACTAAAGGACTGCCCTGAAATGGGAGTCCCAACCCCAGTCCAGGAGGCTATCTCGCACCATTTGGAATGCCCACACTGTACAGTATAACTACAACAACAACTTGCAGTTATATAGCGCCTTTAACGTAGTAAAACATCCCAAGGCACTTCACAGGACTATTATTAGACAAAACAAGAAATTACGGCAGATGACCAAAAGCTTGGTCAGAGGTAGGATTTAAGGAGCATCTTAAAGGAGGAAAGAGAGGTAGGGAGATGGTGAGGTTTAGGCAGGGAGTTCCAGAGCTTGGGGCCTAGGCAACAGAAGGCACAGCCATCGATGGTTGAGCGAATATAATTAGCGAAGCACAAGAGGGCAAATTGGAGGAGCGCAGATATACAAACATATGAACAATGGCGGACAGGTAAAGTCCGCAGAACTTGTCCCATGCAATTGCGATACCTTGTGTATCACAACATATACATTCCACCCCACCTGAAACAATGTGATCTCCTGGGAGAGGCAAAAATTCAGATTTAAAAAAACCCAGGCCAATTTGGGGGAAACAAATCTGGGAAATTCCTCTCCGACCCATCTAGGTGATCGAAGCTAGCCCAGGAGATCACTCTGGCCTTGAATTCCCTGCAGTACCTATCTTCTGTAAGAGATGATGTCCACCCCAGCCAGAAACAAATCCAGCTTTCGCTTGAAGGAATTCAGCGACTCTGCATCCACCACAGGAAACTACAGCTTGTTCCAGAGGTCTACTATTCTCTGGGGGAAAAAAAACAACACCTGGTATCTAACCTAGATCTAGCCCACCCGTGGTCCTGCCTAACCTGTTTAATTGAAATAAACTGTCAGCTGGAAAACCAACTATCTGCGGGGCGGGGGGGGGGGGGGTGTGCTGATGGGATTGGAGGAGATTACAGAGATAGGGAGGGGCAAGGCCATGGAGGAATTTGAAAACAAGGATGAGAATTTTAAATTTGAGGCATTGCCGGACCAAGAAAGCGACTTGGTGTGAGTTCGGACACAGGCAGCCAAGTTTTGGATCACAAGTTTACGTAGGGTGGAATGTGGGAGGCCAGCCAGGAGTGCGTTGGAGTAGTTAAATGAGGTAACAAGGGCATGGATGAGGGTTTCAGCAGCAGATGGGCCGAGGCAAGGACGGAGATGGACGATGTTTGGCAGGTGGAAATAGGCGGTCTTAGTTAGGCCGCGGATATGTGGTCAGAAGCTCATTTCGGGGTCAAATATGATACCAAGGTTGCAAACAGTGTGGTTCAGACACAGACAGATTTTAGGGAGAGGAATGGAGTCAGCGGCTAGGGAACGGAGTTTGTGGCGGGGACTGAAAACAATTACTTCGGTCTTCCCAATATTTAATTGGAGAAAATTTCTGCTCATCCAGTACTGGATGTCAGACAAGCATTCTGACAATTTAGAAACCGAGGAGGGGTCGAGAGAAGTGGTAGTGGTGAGGTAGAGCTGGGTGTCATCAGCGTACATGTGGAAACTGATGCTGTGTTTTCGGTTGATGTCGCCAAGGGGCAGCATGTAAATGCGAAATAGGAGGGGCCAAGGATAGATCCTTGGGGAACACCAGAGGTAATGATGCGGGAGTGGGAAGAGAAGCCGTTGCAGGTGATTCTCTGGCTACGATTAGATAGATAAGAATGGAACCAGGCGAGTGCAGTCCCACCCAGCTGGACGACATTGGGGGGAGGTGTTGGGAGAAGGATAGAGTGGTCAACTGTGTCAAAGGCTGCAGATAGGTCAAGAAGGGCGAGGAGGGATAGTTTGCCTTTGTCACAGTCACAAAGGATGCCATTTGTGATTTTGATAAAAGCCGTTTCGGTACTGTGGCAGGGGCGAAAACCTGATTGGAGGGATTCAAACATGGAATCGTGGGAAAGATGGGCATGGATTTTGGAGGTGACAACACAATGCAAGGACTTTGGAGAGGAAAGGGAGATTGGAGATGGGGCGGTAGTTTGCAAGGGTGGAGGAGTCGAGGTTTATTTTTTTGAGAGGGGTCATGACAACAGATTTGAGGGAGAGGGGGACAGTACCTGAGGAGAGAGAACCATTAACAATGTCAGCTAACATGGGAGCCAGAAAAGGAAGTTGGATAATCAGTTTAGTGGGAACAAGGTCGAAGGAGCACGAAGTAGGTCTCATGGACAAGATGAGCTCTGAGAGGGCATGAGGGGAGATCGGCGAGAAACTGGAGAAAGATGCGAGTTCATGGTTAGGGCAGGGGGAGCCTTTAGAGGAAGTTGGTCCGGCGGGCTAGGGAAGGAAGGGAAGTGGCAGAGGCAGCTGAACGGATGGTCTTGAAGACAAAGTAGTCCATGAGCTCCTCGCACTTGTTGTCGGAGGTGAGTGTAGAGGAGACTGGGAGAGGGTTTAAGAAGACTGTTAGCAGTGGAGAATAGAAGCCAGGGTTTATCTTTACATTCCAGAGTGATTCTGGACTAGTGAGCAGTTTTGACAGACGAGAACAGGACCCGGTAATGTTTTATGTAGTCCAGCCAGATCTGGTGGTGAATGGCTAAACCAATTGTCTGCCACATACGTTCAAGTCTGTGTCCCTTGGACTTGAGGGAGCGAAGATGAGAGCTATACCAGGGGGAACGGCCAGGGTGAGAGTAATGGTTTTAATAGGGACTAGGGCATCAGAGGTGGTGGTGAGGGTGTGACTGAGCAGATCAATAGCTGCAGAATGTTATGGTGAATGGAGGACTAATGGCTGGACAGTTGGTATTTCGTAAGTGCAGTTGTGAGAGAGTTGTTTCCAGGGGCGGTCATAGATGTAGAGTTTGGGGGAGTGGGGTGGTGGGGGGAAGGGGGCTGTGGATGGAGAGCGATACGAGGAAGTGGTCAGAGATGGCTTTATCTGCGATTGACACGATGGGAGTAGCGAGTTCATAAAAGATGGCAAGGTCAAGGGGGTAGCCGTGGCTATGGGTTGGGGAGTTTATGTGGCGGGTGAGATTAAGGGCGGATAGGAGGCTAGGGAATTCAGAGGAGCGAGAGCATGATGAATTGAGATGGAGGTTGAAATCATCGAGGATGAGAAATCGCTCAGTGCAGAGGCTGATGAAGGAAAGCAGTGAAGATATCTCCAGTAATAAAATGTTTGTTACTTGGGTGGGCGATAGAGACGAGAATTTTAAATGAGAGGTGAGGGGGGTGGAATAAGTCGAGTTGCTCAAAGGAGGAGGAAGTGCTGGAGGAGTAGGGGGACAGACCAAGGTGTGATCGGGGCAAGTGGTGACAGTTATAGCCAGGCAGGGGGGGGCTTCATTTAAGGGTAAGGTGTCATCATCCCTCAGCCAGGTTTCCGTCAGGGACATGATGTCAATGCAATCATCCGCGATAAGCTTATGAATGGGAAGGGCCTTGTTCGCAATCGAACGGACATTCTGGAGGGAGATGCGGAGAGGGTCGGTGATGGCTGGGACCCACATTACCAGCGTTCACAGGGTCAGCGCTGGGAGGGTAAGTTGGACGGGGGTGTGATTGGCAAGATTAGCCCCCAGTGGGCGCTGGGCAGGAAAGTCGACGAGAGAGATGGATGGGACAGTTGGACTTGGTGCTCGTAAGGAGGCAGTGACGAGTGCCTCGATGGGCCCTTCGTAGGATGTCAAAAGAGGCACAGAGGGAAGCTGTAGGCTTATTGAAGATGGAGTCAAGTCTGGGACAGCGGCAGTAGAGTAGGAAGGTTGAAGGCTAATGAAGGGTTGGGGTAGGGATTTGGGAGGGCAGAGTATCCGAGAGATGAAAGGAGGCATGATGACAGGAGAGAATGGTCAGGGAGGGCTTGAGAGAAAAGGAAAAGGGGGAGAAAAAGTGAAAAAAGATATGAACGGCTCGGGTCCGGAGCGGCAGCCAAAGTGCGCACGCGAATGGACACAGGGAAGAGCTCAGCTTCCATAGGCCTGGTTATGTAGTAATTAATTCCAGCAGATTGGAAACCTGCAAATGTAACGTCCCTATTTAAAAAAGGAGGCAGACAAAAAGCAGGAAACTATAGACCATCTGTGGTTGGGAAAATGTTGGAGTCCATTATTAAAGAAGCAGTAGCAGGACATTTGGAAAAGCAAAATTCGGTCAGGCATGGATTTGTGAAGGGCAAGTCATGTTTGACAAATTTGCTGGAGTTCTTCGAGGATATAACAAACAGAGTGGATAAAGGGGAACCAGTGGATGTAGTGTATTTGGACTTCCAGAAGGCATTTGACAAGGTGCCACATAAAAGGGGATAATATATTAGCATGGATAGAGGATTGGCTAAGTAACAGAAAACAGAGAGTCGGGATAAATAGTTCATTCTCTGGTTGGCAACTAGTGGGGTGCCGCAGGGATCAGTGCTGGTCCCCCAATTATTTACAATCTATATTAACGACTATGAAGAAGGAACTGAGTGTAACGTAGCCAAGTTTGCTGATATAAAGATGGGAGGAAAAGCAATGTGTGAGGAGGACACAAAAAAAATCTGCAAAAGGACAGAGACAGGCTAAGTGAGTGGGCAAAAATTTGGCAGATGGAGTATAAGGTTGGAAAGTGTGAGGTAATGCACTTTGGCAGAAAATATCGAAGAGCAAGTTATTATTTAAATGGAGAAAGATTGCAAAGTGCCGCAGTACAGCGGGACCTGGGGATACTTAGACATAGACATAGAAAATAGGTGCAGGAGCAGGCCATTCAGCCTTTCTAGCCTGCACCGCCATTCAATGAGTTCATGGCTGAACATGAAACTTCAGTACCCCCTTCCTGCTTTCTCGCCATACCCCTTGATCCCCCGAGTAGTAAGGACTTCATCTAACTCCCTTTTGAATATATTTAGTGAATTGGCCTCAACTACTTTCTGTGGTAGAGAATTCCACAGGTTCACCACTCTGGGTGAAGAAGTTTCTCCTCATCTCGGTCCTAAATGGCTTACCCCTTATCCTTAGACTGTGACCCCTGGTTCTGGACTTCCCCAACATTGGGAACATTCTTCCTGCATCTAACCTGTCTAAACCCGTCAGAATTTTAAACGTTTCTATGAGGTCCCCTCTCATTCTTCTGAACTCCAGTGAATACAAGCCCAGTTGATCCAGTCTTTCTTGATAGGTCAGTCCCACCATCCCGGGAATCAGTCTGGTGAATCTTCGCTGCACTCCCTCAATAGCAAGAATGTGCTTCCTCAAGTTAGGAGACCAAAACTGTACACAATACTCCAGGTGTGGCCTCACCAAGGCCCTGTACAACTGTAGCAACACCTCCCTGCCCCTGTACTCAAATCCCCTCGCTATGAAGGCCAACATGCCATTTGCTTTCTTAACCGCCTGCTGTACCTGCATGCCAACCTTCAATGACTGATGTACCATGACACCCAGGTCTCGTTGCACCTTCCCTTTTCCTAATCTGTCACCATTCAGATAATAGTCTGTCTCTCTGTTTTTACCACCAAAGTGGATAACCTCACATTTATCCACATTATACTTCATCTGCCATGCATTTGCCCACTCACCTAACCTATCCAAGTCACTCTGCAGCCTCATAGCATCCTCCTCGCAGCTCACACTGCCACCCAACTTAGTGTCATCCGCAAATTTGGAAGATACTACATTTAATCCCCTCGTCTAAATCATTCATGTACAATGTAAACAGCTGGGGCCCCAGCACAGAACCTTGCGGTACCCCACTAGTCACTGCCTGCCATTCTGAAAAGTACCCATTTACTCCTACTCTTTGCTTCCTGTCTGACAACCAGTTCTCAATCCACGTCAGCACACTACGCCCAATCCCATGTGCTTTAACTTTGCACATTAATCTCTTGTGTGGGACCTTGTCGAAAGCCTTCTGAAAGTCCAAATATACCACATCAACTGGTTCTCCTTTGTCCACTTTACTGGAAACATCCTCAAAAAATTCCAGAAGATTTGTCAAGCATGATTTCCCTTTCACAAATCCATGCTGACTTGGACCTATCATGTCACCATTTTCCAAATGCGCTGCTATGACATCCTTAATAATTGATTCCATCATTTTACCCACTACTGAGTTCAGGCTGACTGGTCTATAATTCCCTGTTTTCTCTCTCCCTCCTTTTTTAAAAAGTGGAGTTACATTGGCTACCCCCCACTCGATAGGAACTGATCCAGAGTCAATGGAATGTTGGAAAATGACTGTCAATGCATCCGCTATTTCCAAGGCCACCTCCTTAAGTACTCTGGGATGCAGTCCATCAGGCCCTAAGGATTTATCGGCCTTCAATCCCATCAATTTCCCTAACACAATTTCCCGACTAATAAAGATTTCCCTCAGTTCCTCCTCCTTACTAGACCCTCTGACCCCTTTTATATCTGGAAGGTTGTTTGTGTCCTCCTTAGTGAATACCGAACCAAAGTACTTGTTCAATTGGTCTGCCATTTCTTTGTTCCCCGTTATGACTTCCCCTGATTCTGATTGCAGGGGACCTACGTTTGTCTTTACTAACCTTTTTCTCTTTACATACCTATAGAAACTTTTGCAATCCGCCTTAATGTTTCCTGCAAGCTTCTTCTCGTACTCCATTTTCCCTGCCCTAATCAAACCCTTTGTCCTCCTCTGCTGAGTTCTAAATTTCTCCCAGTCCCCGGGTTCGCTGCTATTTCTGGCCAATTTGTATGCCACTTCCTTGGCTTTAATACTATCCCTGATTTCCCTGGATAGCCACGGTTGAGCCACCTTCCCTTTTTTATTTTTACGCCAGACAGGAATGTACAATTGTTGTAATTCATCCATGCGGTCTCTAAATGTCTGCCATTGCCCATCTACAGTCAACCCCTTAAGTATCATTCGCCAATCTATCCTAGCCAATTCACGCCTCATACCTTCAAAGTTACCCTTCTTTAAGTTCTGGACTATGGTCTCTGAATTAACTGTTTCATTCTCCATCCTAATGCAGAATTCCACCATATTATGGTCACTCTTCCCCAAGGGGCCTCGCACAATGAGATTGCTAATTAGTCCTCTCTCATTACACAACACCCAGTCTAAGATGGCCTCCCCCCTAGTTGGTTCCTCGACATATTGGTCTAGAAAACCATCCTTTATGCACTCCAGGAAATCCCCCTCCACCATATTGCTTCCAGTTTGGCTAGCCCAATCTATGTGCATATTAAAGTCACCCATTATAACTACTTGTGCATGAAACACAAAAGGATAGTATGCAGGTACAGCAAGTGATCAGGAAGGCCGATGTTATCTTGGCCTTTATTGCAAAGACGTTGGAGTATAGAAACAGGGAAGTCTTGCTTCAGCTATATAGGGTATTGGTGAGGCCACACCTGGAATACTGCATGCAGTTTTGGTTTTCATATTTACGAAAAGATATACTTGCTTTCGAGGCAGTTCAGAGAAGGTTCACTAGGTTGATTCTGGGGATGAGGGGATTGTCTTATGAGGAAAGGTTGAGTAGGTTGGGCCTCTACTCATTGGAATTCAGAAGAATGAGAGGTGATCTTATCGAAACGTATAAGATTATGAGGGGGCTTGACAAGATGGCTGCAGAGAGGATGTTTCCACTGATGGGGGCATGATCTTAGAATAAGGGGCCGCCCATTTAGAACAGAGATGAGGAGAAGTTCCTTCTCTGAGGGTTGTATATCTGTGGGATTCGCTGCCTCAGAGAGCTGTGGAAGCTGGGACATTGAATAAATTTAAGTCAGAAATAGACAGGTTCTTAAACGATAAGGGGATAAGGGGTTATGGGGAGCGGGCGGGGAAGTGGAGCTAAGTCCATGATCAGATCGGCCATGATCTTATTAAATAGCGGAACAGGCTCAAGGGGCTGTATGGCCTACTCCTATTCCTATTTCTTATGTTCTTATTAATGGGATACATATCTCCTGGTAGCAGGGAATAGGTTGGAGACAATAGTCGGGAGACCAGGGTCAAAGTCCCATGGAGGGACAAAGCCAATACAAGCAGGATGGAGCCGGCACGGAGCATCGATGAACCGCTCTGCAAAGCAGGTGAGTGAAGGACAGAGAGTTCGAGGATGGAGGTTGTTGCCGGAGGAATATGAGTCGGTAGTGGTGCAGAAAAAAGATGGGGAAATTGGTGCAAGTTGGAGGTCACCGTAGATCAAAGCGGTGGAGAAAAGGTAAAACCACAAGCCAGCGACCAGCAAAGTTGAAAACCAGTAGAACGAGTCACCGGACAGCAAGTGAAACAACAGCTGCTAGCTAGAAGCCAACACAGCTGAAGACCCAGTTCAGCAGCGGGACAGCCGCAATTTAAAAGTTATTTAAAAAATAAAATCCAGCCCAAGATTAAAAAAAAAACGAAATTCCTGCGCTCTGCACGTCACTTCTATCCCATTTTTATTGTAATTGTGGCCCCTGAGGGACTGGTTCCAGTCCTGCTCCGTGATTATGTTACGTTGAAAGATTATGCAAGATTGAAATTTGTTATTTCATTTGAGCAGTCACGTTAGACAGATTCCCGTTGGGCAATCATATTACAAAATTTAATTAGTTGGTAAATTAAGATTCGTTTGTGTTTGAGGGACTGGCATGTCTTTTAAGTTTATAATACAATCTCATTATGGAGTGTTGATTCAATATAAACAGTGCTGATACTGAAAAAGATGTGCTCTTGAGTCTTACTGCATATAATTCAGGAAACCCCACTGGATAACATGTCCCAATACCAAGTTCCTCAAACTTGATCTCACTTTCTATATGATGTGGGCCCTCACATATGCATTGGGTTCTTTTTCTGTGACTCTCAAAGACTGCCTTACAGTACATTTTAAGTCAGTTTATTTCCACCAATCAAGAATAGAGAGAATAAACACGTGGCTGGAGAGTTGGTGCAGGAGGGAGGGCGTAAAATTCCTGAGTCATTGGGACCGTTTCTGGAGGAGATGGGACCTGTACAAACTGTGCCGGGACCAATATCCTCGCGGGGAGATTTGCTAGTGCTGTTGGAGAGAGTTTAAACTAGCTTGGCAGGGGGATGGGAACCTGAGAACAAATTCAATAGGGAAAGAAGTAAAGCTGAAATTGGAAAGCAAAAATGTAGAAAGTGAATCTGTAAGAGAGTGGAAACAAGGGTTAATAAGTACTACTCAAGGAGGTCTTCCTGTGCTAAATAGCATATACTTCAATGCAAGGAATATAGCGAATAAGACAGATGAGCTGAGAGCACAGATAGGCACTTGGGAGTATGACATTATAGCCATTACAGAGCCATGGCTGAAAGAAGGGCAGGTTTGGCAGCTCAATATTCCTAGTTACAGGATTTTTAGACAGGACAGAGGGGGTGGGGGGTGGTAAAAGGGTGGGAGGGTCACGGTATTGATTAAAGAAATTATTACAGCTGTGAGGAGGGATGATATATTAGAGGGATCATCAAATGAGGCCATATGGGTTGAACTGAAAAATAAAAAAGGGGCGATCACACTGCTGGGCTTGTATTGTAGACCCCCAAACAGTGGGAGGGAGATAGAGGAGCAAATATGTCGGCAAATTTCTGAGAAGTCCAAAAACCATAGGGTAGTAATAGGGGATTTCAACTATCCTAATATTGATGAGACAAATATAGTGTGATGCGTATAGAGGGTATTCTTAAAATGCATTCAAGAGAACATTTTTAGTCAGTATATAACAAGCCCGACACGGGAGGGGGGGTTCTGGATTTAGTTTTGGGGAATGAAGCTGGGCAGGTTGAAGGGGTATCAGTGGGAGAGCACTTGGGTGCCAATGACCATAATTCAGTCAGATTCAAGGTAGTTATGGATAAGGACAAGGATAGACCAGGAATAAAAGTCCCAAATTGGGGAAAAGCTAACTTTGCTAAGTTGAGAACTGATTTGGCCACAGTGGGCTGGAAACAGCTACTTGTGGGTAAATAAGTGTCGGAACAGTGGGAGGCATTCAAGGAGGAGATCCGGAGGGCTCGGGTCAAACATGTGCCCTTAAAGAAAAAGGGTGGGAATAACAATTCTAGAGCCCCCTGGATGTCTAGGGACTTACAGGGAAGGATAAAGAAAAAGAGGGAAGCTTATGTCATATACCGACGGCTAAATACTGTAGAATCTCTGGAGGAAGAGGTGAAATTAAAAAGGATATTAGGAATGCTAAGAGAGAGCATCAAAAATTCTTGGCAAGTAAAATCAAGGAAAACCCAAAGATGTTCTCTTGCTCTTAATATATTTCTAGGATAACTAAAGAAAGGTTAGGGCCAATTAGAAACCATGAGGGTAATCTGTGTGTGGAGGCAGAAGATGTGGGTATGGTTCTTAATGAATACTTTTTTCACAAAGGAAAGGGGCAATATAGATACTGCTATGGAGGAAGAGTGTGAAATTCTGGATGAAATAAACATAGTGAGAGAAGAAGTATTAAGGGGTTTAGCAGCTTTGAAAGTGGATAAGTCCCCAGGCCCAGATGAAATGCATCCCAGGCTGTTGAGCGAAGCAAAGGAGGAAATAGCAGTGGCCTTGACCATTATTTTCCAGTTCTCTTTGGATTCAGGCAAGTTGCCGGAGGACTGGAGGACTGCTAATGTGGTACCCTTGTTTAAGAAGGGAGAAAGGGATCGGCTGAGTAATTAGAGGCCTTTTAGCCTAACCTCAGTGGTAGGAAAATTATTGGAAAAAATCCTGAAGGACAGGATAAATTTACAGTTGGAAAGGCAAGGATTAATCAGGGACAGTCAGCACGGATTTGTTAAAGGAAGATCGTGTTTGACTAACTTAATTGAATTTTTTGAGGAGGTAACCAGGTGAGTCGATGAGGGTAGTGTGTACGATGTAGTGTATATGGACTTTAGCAAAGCTTTTGATAAGGTCCTACATGGCAGACTGGTCACGAAAGTAAAAGCCCATGGGATCCAGGGCAAAGTGGCAAGTTGGATCTAAAATTGGCTTAGAGGTAGGAAGCAAAGGGTAATGGTTGATGGATATTTTTGTGAATGGGTGGAAGGATGTTTCCGCAGGGCTCCGTACTGGGTCCCTTGCTTTTTGTGGTATACATCAATGATCTGGATTTGAATATAGGGGGTATGATTAAGAAGTTTGCAGATGACACTAAAATTGGCTGTGTGATTGATAATGAAGAGGAAAGTCATGGACTGCAGGAGGATATCAATCTACTGGTCAGGTGGGCAGAGCAGTGGCAAATGGAATTTAATCGGAGAAGTGTGAGGTAATGCAGTTTGGGAGGGCTAATAAGGAACGGGTAAATACATTAAACGGTAGGCCACTTAGAAGTGTAGATGAACAAAGGGACCTTGGAGTGCTTGTCCACAGATCCCTGAAAGTAGCAGGCCAGGTGGATAAAGTGGTTAAGAAGGCATATGAAATGCTTGCCTTTATTGGTCGAGGCATAAAATACAAGAGCAGGGAGGTTATTCTTAAATTGTATAATACTCCGGTTAGGCCACAGCTGGAATACTGCGTGCAGTTCTGGTCACCATATTATAGGAAGGACGTGATTGCACTGGAGTGGGTACAGAGGAGATTTACGAGGATGCTGCCTGGAATGGAGAATCTGAGCTATGAGGACAGATTGGATAGGCTTGGTTTGTTCTCCTTGGAACAGAAGAGGCTGAGAGGAGACCTCATTGAGGTGTATAACATTTTGAGTAGCCTGGATATAGCGGATAGCAAGGGCCTATTTCCCTTGGTGGAAGGGTCAATTACGAGGGGGCATAGGTTTAAGGTGGTTGGTGGAAGGTTTAGAGGGCATTTGAGGGGAAGCTTCTTCACATAGAAGGTTGTGGGTGTCTGGAACACACTGCCTGGAAAGGTGGTAGAGGCAGAAACCTTCACCACATTTAAAAGGTGCTTGGATGGGCACTTGAAGTGCCGTAACCTGCAGGGTTACAGACCTAGAGCTGGTAAGTGGGATTAGACTGGATAACCTCTTATAGGCTGGCGCAGATATGATGTTAAGTACTGCAGGGAATCTAATACGGCCAGAGTGATCTCCTGGACTAGTTTCAATCACCTGGATGGGTCGGAGAGGAATTTTCCCAGATTTTTTTCCCCCCAATTGGCCTGGGTTTTTATCTGTTTTTTGCCTCTCCCAGGAGTTCGCAAGGCTCCGGGTGGGGTGGCGTGTAAAGTGTTGCAGTGCATGGGATGTCGTGGTTGTGTGGGGCGGACTGGTTGGGCTGGATGCGCTTTACCTGTCCGCCATTATACATTGTTCATGGGTGGCTCTTTGTCGGCCAGCGTGGACACGATGGGCCGAAATGGTCTACTTCTGCGCTGTAAATTTCTATGTTGCTATGTTTCAATGAAAACTATTTGCAACTCTTAAATTGTAAAATGAGTCCTTATTGTACAAAGTAAAATATAAAACCTAATTATTAGAGTCAAGTCTGGAGAAGTATTTCTCAGCTGGGGGGGATTTAAACTTTCCAAGTATATAGTGGATTTTTTGCTGGGACTATGACACTGACATAACCAGAGCTTTTAAATGTTATATTTTCACCAGAATTTTGTTAAACCTTAATGGGCATGTGAAATTTTCATGTACCTCTGTAGCTATCTTTCCCACCAGGATTTCAGCCAAGTGTAATGGGGAGCCATTGAAATGTTCATACAGGTATTTTAAACCGATAATACCCCAACAATACCAGCTGTTTGAAATGTAAAGGAAAAATCATTTTTAGTTGCTAAAAAAAGCTGTTTGTTTTCCCTGCGAATTGGCTAGTTTTACTGTTGATGCAGTTCTTTGAGATTTCACTTAGATGTCAACTCTGTTATATTACAGGAGTTCACCGACTTTCTGAAGTTGGTCATCTGAAACAAATGGCAACTCTTCATCTTTTAATGCAAACTACAACAAAATGTCAAGTGCTTAGACAAGAGATTCAGGGGTAGATTTGATGTATTGTATCACTGTTATTGTACCACTGCATCATTAAAATCTGTGGATCAACTTTGTTGACTGTGCTATAATAGTGGTGGTTCCACTCAGTCAGCATGTTCCTAAAAATGAGTTGTTTTCTGTAGCTTGTTTAAGGTTCTTGGTGTCGCAGCAGATTTACTGAATGTTCAATTTATTTCCATTCATGTCACGTAAAGAAAGTCTTGTATTTATATAGTGCCTTTCATGACCACTGGATGTCCCAGAGTGCTTTACAGTCAATAAAGTACTTCTGCAGTGTAGTTACTGTTGTAATGTAGGATGCTGTACCACCATCATCAGCAGTCCCTCGCACTCGAGGAAGACTTGCTTTCCCTATAAAAATGAGTCCTTCGGTGGTTGAACAGTCCAAAACGAGAACCACAGTCCCTGTCATAGGTGGGACAGATAGTCGTTGAGGGAAAGGGGTGGGTGGGACAGGTTTGCCACATGCTCATTCCGCTGCCTGCGCTTGCTTTCTGCACACTCCATCTCCACATAAATGACTGCAGTACAAGATTAAAGGAATATGCACTGAGGGACAGTGATTAGGTTTATGTTCACGTACAAGATTTGAGTGGGCTCTTTAACACCTCTTGCACTCGGGACAGGAGGGAGGTAAAAAGCTTGCCATCTGGGGGGCGGATGCTTGTTTCATCTCAAGTCTCCCCAACTTCTCTCTCATTGATCCGAGGCAAACTTGATTCTACTGCTAATCTGCACAGTGAATCCAATGTCCACCCATCTCCATTCATGGTGTATATGTTGGCCAAGTACACTGGCGATCTTCTGAATCAGTTAGCCAAAAAGGGAGAGGCCAGCAAGGGTTGCTGCTCCTGGTCATTGTGACCTGCGCTGGTGCATGCAGAGGTCGGATGAGGGCAGGGAATTGGCCTTCGGCGTGATGCCTCCCTTTGTTGAGTAACCTATCTGTCCTCATCGTCTAAGACCGCCTATGAAGAATGGCCAAGGTGCTGAAGACTGCAGCACCCGTGGAACCAGGGACGAAGGGAGGAGAGATAATTGGTGGCAGTTATGTCAAATCATTGATGATTAGAATGTAATTTTTGTGCTTTCTTTCCCTGTGGCCCCTGCTGAAGGATGACGTGTAGCAGAGCCTGTTTTCAGATATAATGTTCAAACACCGCTGTGCCATGAAGAGCCAGAGTAAACAGCTTAGTGCACTGAGTGTTCCTACGTGGCATGCTGTACCTCCATTTATTCCAAGGGAACTGGAAGCTACTACTGTGGGCACACTGGCACTGCAGCAACCTTTACAACAGTTTTATTTGTATTTAATAAATTCATGAGTTCCAAAATTTGTAACCAGCAACAAATATGTTTCTTAAAATTTTAATGAATGGGAATGTATTTTGCAGGCACACTGTCGCCATTGTACTTAACATAATGGAGACCTAGTGTGTTTTTTATTAAACTTTCATTCCTTCTCCGACAATTCACATTACAGGTCCACTTAAACAGCCGTGTGGAAGGAAAGGATTTACCACAGAATTCGATGAATAAATAAAGACTTGTCCAGTTTAGACATTTGTTTGAACAGTTCACTAAACATGTGAGACTCTGTAATAAATGATTGTACTTAATGTGCCAGTCAATGGATATTTTAATGACCTCGTAAATAACTCCTGCCCTCTTTCCCCTCCAGTTTTCTCCCGTTTATTCCTATCCTCCAAAAGGCAGTGACTGATGCTGGGCCTAATTCCACGGGCCACTGCTGCCCTCTGGCACTGCCCGAATCACCCGTCTATGTACGCGAGTCTGGGCAAGGCTAGTCAGCTACAAGAGCTCTTGCAACCTACCTCAATCTGTTCTTCACCAGCATCCAAGCATGCTGTCTTTCTGCAGGTATCGCTGGATAACAAGCAGCAATAGGAACTCTGGTTCATTAAGTTCCCCAATACCTGCCCCCCCCTCCCCGCCCCCGAGGGTGCAGCTCCCAGATATTACTGCCACTCCAGCTGGGATTGCATAGGATTTAAGAACATAAGAAATAGGAGCAGGAGTAGGCCATTTGGTCCCTCGAGCCTGCTCCACCATTTAATAAGATCATGGCTGATCTGATCATGAACTCAGCTCCACTTCCCTGCCCACTCCTCATAACTCTTTATTTTCTTATCGCTCAAAAATCCGTCTATCTCCACCTTAAATATATTTAATGACCCAGCCTCCACAACTCTCTGGGGCAGAGAATTCCATAGATTTATAACCCTCAGAGAAGAAATTCCTCCTCATCTCAGTTTTATTCTGAGACGATGTCCCCTAGTTTTAGTTTCCCCTATGGGTGGAAATATCCTCTCTGCATCCACCTTGTCAAGCCCTCTCATTATCTTGCATGTTTCGATAAGATCACCTCATTCTTAACTCTAATGAGTAGAGGCTCAACCTATCTTCATAAGTCAACTCCCTCATCTCCAGAATCAACCTAGTGAACCTTCTCTGAACAGCCTCCAATGCATGTATTTCCTTCCTTAAATACGGAGACCATACGACACAGAAACAGGCCATTTGGCCCAACCACTCCATGCTGGCGTTTATGCTCCACTTGAGCCTCCTCCCATCTTTCCTTATCTAAATCTATCAGCATAATCCTCTATTCCCTTCTCTCCCATATGCTTGTCTAGCCTCCCCTTAAATCCATCTATACTATTCGCTTCAACCACTCCCTGTGGTAGCGAGTTCCACATTCTCAAAAAAAAATTCAGAAGTTTCTTCTGAATTCCCTATTGGATTTCTTGGTAACTATCTTATATTGATGGCCTCTAGTTATGCTCTTCCCCACAAGTGGAAACACACACTATCAAAACCTTCAAGACCTCTGTTAGGTTACCCCTCAGCCTTTTTTCAAGAGAAGAGACCCAGTCTGTTCATCCTTTTCTGATAAGTGACCTCCCTATTTTTACCAAAATGTAATACCTCACATTTATCTCTGTTGAACTTAATTTGCGAATGATATGCCCATTTTGCAAATTTACTAATGTCCTCCTATAATTTGTTGCAGTCCTCCTCAGTATTGACAATTTGGTGTCATCTGCAAATTTAGAAAGTGTGTTTTTGATTCCAAAGTCTAAAACATTAATATAAATTATGAACAACAGTGGTCCCAGCACTGATCCTTGTGGAACACCACTATCCACCTTCTGCCACTGTGAATAGCTACCCTTTACCCCTACTCTCTGCTTTCTGTCTTGAAGCCAGCTAGCTATCCATTCTGTACTTGTCCCCTGACTCTGCATTCTCTGACCTTGTTCATCAGTCTATTATGGGGTACCTTATTGAAGGCTTTTTGAAAATCTAGATAAATTACATCTACTGCATTACCCATATCTACTCTCTCTGTTACATCTTCAAAAAATTCAATACCGTTGGTCAACCAAGACTTTCCCTTTTGAAATCCATGCTGACTATTCATTATTATATTTTTGGTTTCTAGATGTTGTTCTTTCTCCTTTAGTGGGGATTCCATTATTTTTCCTACCACCGATGCTAAGCTGACTGGTCTATAATTCCCCAGACATGTTCTATCCCCCTTCTTAAATACAGGTATTACGTTAGCTATCTGCCAGTTCTCGGGCACTACACCTTTTTCTAACAAATGATTAAATATGTGTAGTAATGGCTCTACTATCTCTTCCCTAGATTATTTTAAGATGTGCGGATGCAATTCATCCGGACCAGGGCTTTTATCCTTTTTGGTTTATTTTATTTTAAATGTATTTATCTCATTACTAATCTCATCATCCAATGTCATGTCCTGTACAGACCACAGATGGCACCTTGCTTCTTCTGATTCCTCTTTGTCAGCGTTGCACTTTGCAGTGTTATTACCCACTGAGCCATAAGATGGAGATAGAAACATAGAAAATAGGTGCAGGAGCAGGCCATTCACCCCTTCTAGCCTGCACCGCCATTCAATGAGTTCATGGCTGAACATGAAACTTCAGTACCCCCTTCCTGCTTTCTCGCCATACCCCTTGATCCCCCGAGTAGTAAGGACTTCATTGATAGGCAGATTTTTTGAATGATCAAGGAGTCAAGGAGTCAAGGAGTCAAGGGTTATGGGGAGCGGACAGGGAAATGGAGCTGAGTCCATGATCAGATCAGCCATGATCTTATTGAATGGCGGAGCAGGCTCGAGGGGCCAAATGGCCTGCTCCTGCTCCTATTTCTTATGTTCTTTCTATCTCTCGCCATCCACTCTTCCTGCTCTATAACCAATTTTCCTCCAGCCATTTTGGTTGCCTGACAGCAGGTGGGCAGTGGACCTGATTCTGTTCCGAAAGCTAGAAAGTGCAAAGGAGCGTAATTCTGATTCTTCTCTCTTCCTCCGTATAAATCTGTGATTCCAGCCAGGCTTGCTCGGACTGGGAACTCCGGGTAGGGGGAACACTCTCATCCTAATCTGCTTCACTGCTTTAAAAAAAAAATCTGGAAAAGTCTGATGTATTTTGCTTAGCTTAGCAGAAATTGCATTAACTGAACAAGACTACCAGTGTGCATACTTTGCTGAAGATTAATTTAGTTTTAAGGCATCACAGTTCAAGTACTGGCGAAACCTCCTACACGTGGGCTTCTCTGTACAATTAGGTAGCTGTCTGATCTGGAAATGTTTATTTTGATCCCGTTGCTCTCTTCACAAGGTTTAAGGAGATGGTTTATGACAAGAAAGAAATGTAGTATTGTAAGTGTGGTCTGATAGCTTGCAAGCTGTGTATGTTATTAGTCAAAATCAATTAATTATAATATACAAAAGCAAAATACTGCGGATGCTGGAATCTGAAATAAAACCAGAGAATGCTGGAAATCTCAGCGGGTCAGGCAGCATCCATGGAGAGAAACAGAGTTAACGTTTTGGGTCGATGACCCTTCGTCAGAACTGGTGAATGTTTGAAATGAACAGATTCTTAAGGGGGAGGGGAAGAAAGAACAAAAGGGAAGGTCTGTGATAGGGTGGAAGGCAGGAGAGATTAGAGAGACAAAAGGGATGATGGGCTGACTTGAGATGGAAATGCAGAAGTTAGAGAAAGATTAGTCTAGATAGGGTGTGAATGGTGGAATAATGACCAGCTACCTTGGGAAACAGAAAAAAATTACATAAGATCGGGGGTGGTTATAAAAAGGAGGAAAGGGAGCCAAATATGGGTATATTATACCCTAGTGGCAATAAAACTGGCCCTGTCCAGTAAATTACGTCAATATTCTTTTTAAACACATTCAGGCCCTACCGGAATAACAAGATGAAGGCCTGCCATCTGCAAGGCCCATACCTGGTGAGTTTGGACAGTCTCAATCCAGCTCCTCGTGGGTGCAAAGCCTACCCTAATTTAGCACTAGCTGCCATTCTTACTGGATGAGGCCGCAGGGTGGCTGCTGTGGGCCATTGAGAGAGGCCACATTGGTGTAGCGGGGTTGAATGGGGCACAGTAGAGGGGAACTCTCATCTGCATGTAACCTGCGCTGTACCTGAACTGGGTGTTCTTGATACTGTGGGTTGTTATGACACACAGATGCCTAAAATAAAAAGCATTCTATTCCCCAGCATTGACGTCCCTCATTTTGATGAGCACAGAAAGCGGGGGTGGCAGTCAACTGGTACTTGAGCAAATGGCTCTCATTTCCGTCTCCCCTTCACCACCACATCATCGACTGAACTCCATTTTCTATGTCCTGTCAAGCAAGGGTGTGCTAATATATAAATCAGGTGAGCAGTCACTTTGTAGACTGCATGATTCTTGCTGGCCAACCAGAGAGAGACAGGCAGGTTGTTATAACGCAGTGATGTGTGGCTAAACGATGGGATAAGACCATTCTTCGATTTAGTTGCAAGATATTGGATTGGTGCTGACAGAGCGCAAGAGAGATTGCGTGTGGATGAGCATGATGCAGCGCATGACTCATCAGTTCCCATCTAGTGTTGTTTGTTCCACATTCAATTTACAATTTCAACCAGAACCGTACACCTACAGCTGCTGCTTGCATGCAACAACAGTCTGCAAATGATGTCACACATCTTAAAATTCCCACCAGTTTTTGTTTCTTCCCTGCTGAGCTTTTATAAAAAAGATTTTCATTTGTATAGCGCCTTTCACTACCTCACGATGTCCCAAAGTGCTTTGCAGCCAATGAAGTACTTCTGAAGTGTAGTCACTGCTGTAATGTGGGAAATGCAGCAGCCAATTTGCGCACAGCAAGCTCCCACAAACTGCAATGTGATAATAACCAGATAATTTGTTTTTAGGTGAGGGATACACATTGGCCAAGGCGCCGGGGCAATCTTCTTTGAATAGTGCCGTGAGATCTTTTACATCCACCGGAGAGGGCAGAGTCTCGGTTTAACGTCTCATCCAAAAGATGGCACCTCCGACAGTGCAGCACTCCCTCAGCATTGCACTGGGAGTGTCGGCCTAGATTTTCTGCTCAAGTCTCTAGAGTGGGACTTGAACCCACACGCTTCGGACTCTGAGCTGAGAATGCTACCCTCTGAGGCATAGTGTCCCACTCCTCCTCCCCAGTGTGTGTCCTCTCCCCCCTCCCCTCCCCTCCCCCCTTCAGTGGTGTGTCTCTCGCCCCCCCCCCCTTCCACATCCTCCTGTGTGCCCAATCTTTGCCCCCCAGACAGTATGCCCACAATTTCCTCCTAGTATCTCGTCACCACTGTGTCGTTCCCCCACTCTCCTCTCTCCCCCAGTATGCCCCATCTCTCCACCCAGGGTGAGGCTAGACAGGCATATGAGGAAGAAGTGAACAGAGGGTTATGCTGATAGGTTTAGATGAGCAAAGACGGGAGGAGGCTCAAGTGGAGAATAAACGCCGGCGTGGACTGGTTGGGCCGAATGGCCTGTTTCTGTGCCGTATATCCGATGTAACACCGTCCAGTTACATGTCCGAGTGGCCTAAGCAGTGAGTGTACACCGGCTTCTTCAGGGTACCAGGGCTCACGCTGCCCCTCTGTGTATCTGACGTGCAGAGAGATGTGTTGTCTGGCAGGTAACCGTTACCTTTGGAGAAGAATGAATCCTCTCCATTTCTGTTTTTATTACCCAGAAATAAGTGAATCCAGCAAAGAAGGAAGGGGAAAAAATTCATGCACGAAGGAAAAGCAGAATAAGAGATGAGCTTTTCAGCCAATCTTCTGAAATAAATGTACAGACAAAGCTGCATCGGTTTTAGTTTTTGTGGACTTGGGTCTGCCTATGGAATGCCAGGAATACAGTGCCATACTAGATCAAGAGAAGGCTTGATAAGCACGAGGGAGAAAAGAGGAGACGGATATGTTGATGGGTTTAGATGAAGAGGGGTTGGAGAAGGCTCATGTGGAGCAAAAACACTGGCTTGAACCTCTTGGGTCGAATGTTTCTGTGCTGTAAATACTTGTAATTAGAGGGAGCAATGTGTGGCAGCCCGGCCTGGAAATTGGCATAGTCCTGGCCTGCAAGATCATCAGCAGGCCGGGTCCATTAGAGGGAGCAACATGTGGCGGCATGCCCACTTCAAGGTACAGAGCTTGCTGCTGCAGGAGGGCGATGGCATTTGACATCACCCAAATCCAGGTCGCTGATCGCAGTGCAGGCAGGTACAGCAGGAGCGGCAAGAGTTTGTAGAGGGACGTGATCGGGGCCCAGGAGAGGCGTGAGTTCGGGAGCCAGAAGAGGTGAGGGCCCAGGGGCAGCACGGGCCAGCCCACTCTGTGATATATGTGCGCGCTAGGTCTGTGCAGCAGAGCTGGTCTCCAGTCGTCTTGGGAAATCCTTGCCACTGGACCAAGATCTAGCCCGTGTGGTGGCTGGTGTGCAACGGCCACCACATGTTAAAAAAAATCCATGCACAGGCATCTTCCACCCTTCATGAAGTAGTTTGGAATCTGGAATATTAGGTCCTTCATTGAAACACCTATGAACTCATCCCTTTTTGGCATGGAAGCAAGTCATCCTTGTTTCGAGGGATGATGAATACTTTATAACAGCAGCAACTTGTATTTATATAGCGTGTTTAACATAGTAAAACTTTACAGGAGCATTAACAAACAAAATTTGACACGGGGCCACATAAACAGATATGACAGATGACCAAAAGCTTGGTCAAAGAGGTAGGCTTTAAGGAGTGTCGGAAAGGAGAAGAGGTAGGGAGGTTTAGGGAGGGCGTTCCAGAGCTTAAGGCCTCGGCAGCTGAAGGCACAGCTGCCAATGTTGGAACGATTGAAATCGGGGATGCTCAAGAGGAAAGAATTGGAGGAGCGCAGAGATCTCTGAGGCTTGTAGGCCCCCCCCCCCCTCCCACCAGGAGGAGATTACAGAGATGGGGAAGGGCGAGGCCATGGAGAGATTTGAAAATGAGGATGAGAATTTTAGAATCGAGGCGTTGCCGAGCCAGGAGCCAATGTAGGTCAGCGAGGGACAGATGTGATGGGTGAGTGGGACATGGGCAGCAGAGTTTTGGATGAGCTCAAGTTTATGTAGGAAGTTGGGAGGCCGGCCAGGAGAGCGATGGAATGGTCAAGTCTGGAGGCCCACTTCAAATGTGAGCAACAGTATGATTCTGGATTCTGCCCGTGCAAACTTTGTTCACGCCAGGAGAGAACATTTCAAGTCGTATTACGCTCAGCTTGTAACAGGTCGGTCACCAGTGCTGGGAGCAGTTTGAAACGATGATTTAAGTACACGATATGAAATCACATTGGCTTAAGTAAAATTTTTTCCCATAGCATTTTTGTATCAATGCACTATAAATAAGCCTATTGACAGCACTTAGTCCGAATGCTGTCAGGGACAAGTACCGTGCCAATATGAACAAGCTTGTACAGATTGTAGGACACGATCTGACGGGTAGCTGCATGTACTTTACAGGCAATAGTACGACTGTGGCAACTCAAGATCCAGTATTCACTCTCTTCAGTGCTCCTTATAATTAGTTTTGGATCTTCGCACCTCTATACTATCCTGGCATGATTCGGTTACAGGGATTGAAATAAATATGGAGAATGTTCAAACATCAACCTTTTGGCTGGGCGTATTCACCCTCTGGATCTTAGTTCAACCTTGACATACAACACAGCCTCCCAAGTGCCCCAGGTGTTGTGTGTGAACGGATGGGCTTCGAGTGTGTGGTTGCCACTTTCAAAAAAGCTACAGTCAGGCCCTTTGTGTAATAAGGTGAGGTGGTTAATGTGACTCCTCTTCGCCTCCAAGATCTTAAAAGGGTCAAAGTTCTAGTGTTATTTTATCCACATTAATATGTCAGCTGTGGCTCAGTGGGTAGCACTCTCGCCTCAGAGTCAGAAGGTTGGTGTTCAAGTCCCACTCCAGAGACTTGAGCACCAAAAATCTAGGCTGACACTCTGGTGCAGTGCTGAGGGAGTGCTGCACTAACAGAGGTGCCGTCTTTCGGATGAAACGTTAAACCGAGGCCCCGTTTGCCCCCTCAGGTGCACGTAAAAGATCCTACGTCACTATTTCGAAGAAGAGCAGGGGAGTTATCCCTGGTGTCCTGGGGCCAATATTCATTCCTCAATCAACATAGCAAAAACTGATTATCAGGTCATTATCACATTGCTGTGTGTGGGAGCTTGCTATGCGCAAATTGACTGCCGCGTTTCCTACATTACAACAGTGACTACACTCCAAAAGTACTTCATTGGCTGTAAAGCACTTTGGGATGTCCTGAGGTCGTGAAAGGCGCTATATAAATGCATGTTCTTTTTTGTTCATTAATACGTAGAGTGTGATCTACATAAAGAAGACCATACCTGCAGTAGATAATCTGTCAATTTATAAAATATTTCAGCTTTGTATGCATAGTTTGAGGCATACTGAGCACATTTATATTTTTCCATTGTAGAGTAGATTTTCCTTACGAGTTTGTATCTCAGATCAGCTGACTAGGTTTAGTGCATCATTCCTGGTTTCTAGTTATGTTAATAAGGTAGTTAATGAAAATGAATTCATATAATGGAGACGAATGTGAGAGAACAGGAGACACTATTGCTGGAAGTTGCGCTGGTCTATTTTGTATAGTTATTTGTTGGTTGTGTGCGTAAATCTGTGTAGAAATGCACCCGTTGTCCTCCAAAGGGTTGGTGAGAGTTTGTAGGCGCACATTAAGCAATGAGAGCGTTGCACGATGTATGAAACGGAAAGGTAATTTGTTTTGTGCGTTTCCTTTGCTCCTACAGGTGCTCTGACGGTGGGCCTTGTCCGGCAGTGTCAGACCATCCATGGGCGTGACCGAACATGTGTCCCTCCGCGTCTTCCACCCGAATGGGTCACCACACTGTTTTTCATCATTATGGGCATTATTTCGCTAACGGTGACGTGCGGTTTGCTGGTGGCTTCACATTGGCGAAGGGAAACCACCAAATACGCCCGCTGGATAGCCTTCGCTGGAAGTAAGTTCATTTTGGTTTCAGATTTAAACTCTCTCAAATTCTTGAAACATGCACACTATGAACAGCTTGGGTTTCCCAGCTTTCAGGCAAGTCGAATGTTTGCCCCCCTCCGGCCCAGACCTACAGGAGTAACCTCAACACCAATATGATCGAGATTTTGCCATTGACTGGTGTAAAGATTTTTTACACTCGCTTCACTAGATTTAGAACATTGGACAAATTTATTTACTGAACAGACTCACTTCCCAGTGGAAGTTATCCCTGAAACAAATATCGTATGTTCCTCACTTTCAGCTTGCTAGCTATCAACAACAAGCACAAAATGCTGACAGGATTTCAGAACAATCTAGCTTTCATCAGCCTGTAATGGGGCTATTTAGACGGAGAATTCTCTGTTAAGGTTAATAAACACAGCAGCAACAACAACTTTTATTTATATAGCACCTTTAATGTAAAACGTCCCAACATGCTTCACAGCAGTTTTACAAGACAAAACAGATAAATTTGACACCGAACCACATAAGAAGAAATTCCGGCAGATGACCAAAAGCTTGGTTAAAGAGGTAGGTTTTAAGGAGCGACCTAAAGGAGGAAAGAGAGGCGGAGAGATTTAGGGAGGGAGTTCCAGAGCTTTGGGCCCAAACAGCTGAAGGCACGACCACCGATGGTGGAGCAGTTATAATGAGGGATGCTCAAGAGGGCAGAATTTGAGGAGCGCGGACATCTCGGGGGTTGTGGGGCTTAAATAGATTACAGAGGTGGGGAGGGGCGAGTCCATGGAAGGATGAGAATTTTGAAATCGAGGTGTTGTTTAACCGGGAGCCAATGTAGGTCGGCAAGCACAGGTGATGGGTGATCGTGACTTGGTGCGAGTTAGGACACGGGCTGCCTAGTTTTGGATGACCTGAAGTTTAAGTAGGGTAGAATGTGGGAGGCCAGCCAGGAGTGGGTTGGAGTAGTCAAGTTTAGAGGTAACAAAGGCATGGATGAGGGTTTCAACAGCAGAAGAGCTGAGGCAAGGGCAGAAACGGAGGTGGAAAAAGGCAGTTTTAGTTATGCAGCGGATATGTGACCAGAAACTCATTTCAGGGTCAAATATGACACCAAGGTTGCAAACAGTCTGGTTCAGCCTCAGATACATGCTAGGGAGAGGGATGAAGTCAGTGGTTAGGGAACGCAGTTTGTGGCAGGGAGCAAAGACAATGGCTTTGGTCTTCCCAGTATTTAATTGGAGAACATTTCTGCTCATCCAGTACTGGATGTCAGACAAGCAGTCTGACAATTTAGAGACCGTGGAGGAGTCGAGAGAAGTGGTGGAGCGGTAGAGCTGGGTGTCTCCAGCAATTTGTTCGCTTTGGCTGTGCAGTGAATTAATTATATATATATATATATTTTTTTTTAAACCCGTTCCGGGGTGTGGGAGTCATTGGCAAGGCCAACATTTATTGGCCATCCCTAATTGCCTCATAGAAGGTGGTGTTGAGCCGCCTTCTTGAACCGCTGCAGTCTGTGTTGGAAAGTCAACTCCTAAACAAAGGGCCCAAGTTTCGGGCTGCGCCTAGAACGGCGCAGCCCCGACCTGGATGCCCGTTTTTCGCGCCACAAAGTGCACGTAAAAAAAACTTCCAGATTCTCCGGCTCCCTCCCTGCTGGTCGTTTGCAGCTTGGCACGGCGCAGCACGAGCTGTAGGGGGCGGAGCTAGGACCCTGCGCTGAAAACAGTGCCGGGACCTCTGCACATACGTGCTACAGTGGGCGCGCATGTGCAGTAGCTCCAGGCACCCAAAACTGTGTGGGAGGAGCCCGAAGCACGCAGCCCCTAGCCCTGGCCGAATGGCCTCACTGGGGCTGCGTGCATAAGGCTCCCTCCCACGCCCAGCTCCTGCTTCCTCCCGACCGGACCTGACCCGACTTGGCTCCCGCCCCCCCCCCCCAACCGACCTCCGCTCCCGACCGATCTCCGCCCCCCACCCCACCGATCTCTGACCGACCGACCGACCTCCCTCCCTCCCTCCCCTCCGCCCCGACCCCCGGACCCGACGCCACCTACCTGTCAATCCGGTAAGTCTAAGCTCGAAGTCTTGGGCCCAGCCCGTTCAGCCTCCCTGTCCTTTCTCTCTCTCTCTCTCTCTCTCTCTCTCTCTCTCTCTCTCTCTCTCCCCTTCTCTCCCCCTTCCCCTCCCTCCCTTCTCTTCCCCCCTCCCCTCCCTCCCTCCCTTCTCTCCCTTCCACTCCCTCCCTTCTCTTCCCCCCTCCCCTCCCTCCTCCTACCTCTCCTCCCTCCTCCTACCTCTCCTCCCCCTCCCTTCTCACCCCCCCTCCCTTGTCACCCCCCATCCCCTCTCCCCCACTACACCCCCTCTCCCCCACTACACTTCCTCTCCCCCACCGCTCCTCCCCCACCCCTCCAGCCCCCCTCCCCATCCTCCTCCACCCCTCGCTGTCAGAAACACAGACACTGACAGACAGAGAGTGAGAGACACACACAGAGAGATAGAGACACTGACAGGGACACACTGGGGGGGGGGGGGGGGCATCCCAGCATGCTGTTGGAGGGCTCCCGGTGCTGCAGTCGGTAAGTAGAAAATGTTTTATTTATTGATTTAAAAAAAAATGATTTCTTATTTTTTTTGATTGATTTATTGGTCGATTTATTGATGTTTTTATCATTTATTATTGATGATGGCTCTTTATTTGTAAAACTGAAGTGTTTAATGTTTGTAAACTTCCCTTTAAACCTCCCTCCCCCTATTCCCTACGCCTGATTTGTAACCTACGCCTGATTTTCTAAAGTGTAGACAAGGTTTTTTCGAGCATACAAAAATCTTCACTTACTCCATTCTAAGTTAGTTTGGAGTAAGTTTTCACTGCCGAAACTTTGAAAACAGGCGTAAGTGGCCGGACACGCCCCCTTTTGAAAAAAAATTCTGTTCCAAAGTGAAACTGTTCTAACTGACTAGAACTGGAGCAAACTAAATGCCGAGAATTTGAATTTCTAAGATACTCCGTTCTACACCAGTTGCTCCAAAAAATCAGGAGCAACTGAGGCCGAAACTTGGGCCCAAAGTCTCCGAACTTGAGGATGAGAAGTTTGTGTTTCTGAACGAGACAGCAGCACACTGTTACAAGACAGAGTCTGCCCTCAACGCCTTGCATAAAAGGGTTACTGAGTTAGAGAAAGGTATTGACTGAGCAAAACTGTTGGAATATTCAGCATGACTCAGCGACTTTTCGTTATTTTAGAATGATGCTTATTCAGATTAGCAAAACTGAAAAAAGTATTCTACCCAATAAGAATAACGTGGGAACCTCCCTCCAGGTTTGTTTTAATCTTCAACAACTGGTTATTGCTTTCAACTAAAATTAGAAATCCCATTATGCAAATTGTACTATCTCTACAACACACCACAGCGGGAGCAAACATCTGAAATCTGTCAGATTGATCCAAGACTTAATTACCAATTTACTTTTATTCATTCATGGGATGTGGGCGTCACTGGCAAGGCCGGCATTTATTGCCCATCCCTAATTGCCCCTTGAGAAGATTTTGGTGAGCTGCCTTCTTGAACCGCTGCAGTCTGTGTAGTGAAGGTGCTCCCACAGGGCTGTTAGGGAGGGAGTTCCAGGATTTTGACCCAGCAATGATGAAGGAACGGCGATATACTTCCAAATCGGGATCGTGCGTGACTTGGAGGGAACATGGAAGTGGTGGTGTTCCCATGCACCTGCTGCCCTTGTCCTTCGAGGCGGTAGAGGTCGCGGGTTTGGGAGGTGCTGCCGAAGAAGCCTTGGCGAGTTACTGTAGAGCATCATGTAGATGGTACACACTGCAGCCACGGTGCGCCGGTAGTGGAGGGAGTGAATGTTGAAGGTGGTGGATGGGGTGCCGATCAAGCGGCTGCTTTGTCCTGCTTCTTGAGGTGTCGAGCTTCTTGAGTGTTGTTGGAGCTGCACTCATCCAGGCAAGTGGAGAGTATTCCGTCACACTCCTGGTGCCTTGTAGATGGTGGAAAGACGTCAGGAGTTGAGGCACTCGCTGACTAAGAGTGGATTGTAAACATTTGTGCAGTATTTGACATGACCATACAAGAGGTACTGTAAATTGTAATCTACAGATAGCATTCTTTGGACAAGCATCAATCCTATTAACCCGATCAAAGCTTCAATTTAAAAAAAAATCCCCAGGTGGATTATAAAGGATTTAATAAAGGTTTATAAAATTCTTCTTTATGCTCAGGTAATTTGAGGTTTGGCTGTCGTCATTCAGTTTATATTAAGTATTGTGCACAATCCACATTTAACATCTTTCATAATGGGACTGAGACTAGCACCAAAGGGGAAGAGAAATATTTACACAGTCGCCAAATCTCGTATTTGCAAATCATGTGAGGACCAATAAAAGTTCATTAATGTTGATTTATGTGCATTAAAGAAATAACTTGCATTTATGTAACGTCTTTCACGACCTCGGGACAAGCCAGGAATATTTAAAAACAAGAAATGTAGAAGCTATTTCAGTGATATTTATACCTAGCTGCACAGGTTAGACAAAAAGTGTTCTGTCGACATGTAAACCCAAGAGTGACAGGTATTTTGTTGGATTGACTTTGAGCCGACCCTAGTAAATGATGCAGTCTGTTCTCTGGTACAACAGGTCCTGGGAACTGTGAAGCTTGAATGAATGTTCCCTGAATTTTGTATTTTAAACCATTAAAGGGCATATGAGGACCACACCATTGTTTAGTTTGAATTTTGAAAAAGTCCTTTTAGACGATGTCCTGGGAAGGTTTCGGAGCCTAATGTTTGCTTTTAGATGGAAATTTTAGCTGGAAAATACCCTTTTTATGCTGACTAAAGAATAACTGTTTGTTTGTAAAGGTCCTGCCCCCCCCCCCTCTCTCTCGCCCCTCCCCACCTACCCACCCCAAAAAAGTCAAATCCATTCCTTTTTTTTTATTGACCAAGGAATTTTGCATTTCTTCCAAGTTAGCTCTCTATCCCAACGATCAAAAAACAGTGACTCAGCGCAGAGCCATCGCTGCAGAAAGTGTTTTTCTCTTGGTATGCAGCAATGGAAATAATGTGCTAGTCGGTCAATAAATACAGAAATCTGATGGCCTGGCCCAGGGAAAACCTATGCAGGGTAGGTTTAAGCAATTGGTCCTTGATTTGAAGCACACAATCCCTGTCGCAACTTTCATTCTGCTATCCATGTCCGCCGTGACTCAGTGGGAAGCACTGTCTCTCTCGTCTCTGAGTCAGAATGCTGTGGATTCAAGTCCCACTCAAGAGACTTGAGCACGAAAAACTTGGCTGATTCTCCAGGACAGTCCTGAGGGGGTGCTGCACTATCTTTCGGATGAGACATTAAACCGAGGCCCCTGCTCTCTCGGATGGACGTAAAAGAAAAGCAGGGGAGTTCTCCCCGTTGTCCTGGCCAATATTTATCCCTCAACCAACATCACCGCAACAGATTATCTGGTCATTATCTCATTGCTGTTTGTGGGAGCTTGCTGTGTTTCCTACATTTCAAAATCATGAGGGGTCGAGACAGAGTAGATAGAAACTAGTCCTATTGGCAGAAGGGTCGAGAATCAGAGGACACAGATTTAAGGTGACACGAGGAAAAAACGTTTTACGCAGCGCGTGTTTAAGATCTAGAATGCATTGCCTGAAAGGGTGGTGGAGGCACACTCAATTTTATCTTTCAAAAGGGAGTTGGATAAGTATCTGAAGGAAAAATATTTGCAGGGCTAAGGGGAAAGGGCGGGGGAGTGGGACTAGCCGAGAGTCGGCATGGGCTCGACGGGCCGCCTTCTATGCTGTAAACACTCTATGATTTTATGATAGTGACTACATTTCAAAAGTACTTCATTGGCTGTAAAGTGCTTTGGGACATCCTGCGGTCGTGAAAGGCGCCATATAAATGCATGTCTTTTAATGGCATGCTCTAGCCAGTCTGCTTTACGGAGCACTTAGCATAGCAGACCGAGGATGGATAGTAGTGCTCCTGCTCTGTAGCTATATGTCTCTTGGGCTAATTATGGAGCAACATTTGAAGCTGACTGGAAGACAGCAAACTAGGCTGTCCAACCCTGCCAATTAAAAGAGGAATCATCATACTAGGTAGAGAGAGTGAGGATTAACTGAGGTTAAGAAGTGTAAATGTTAAGATTTTGTATACATTTGGTGAGTGACATTGTTGTGTGGGTAGATCAGCCTACAGTGCAGAGACACCTTACATAGAAAGACCTAATCTGCTCCCTGTGCTAGGGAATTATTTTCAAAAGGTGACTGATTGCAAAGATTCCCAAATTTCTTTGGGCTATATGTAATCGAGGATGCCTGACAAGTTGCCCTGGACCATCTTGGGTTAATAACCTGTGAAGGGTCTCATCCTGCAAGTCTACACCCTTGTTTACTGATCCTGCTGTTGAATCAGCCAGGGCTCAATTCAGTTTCTTTCCCTGCTGGTCAGTTGGGTATAGTCAGAGGCAATTTATTTTTTGAAAGTACTCTCTTTCCTTGGAACTTCATTTTGCTTACTGGCTGAACTGTGCCATAAATCTACCTGAATACCGTACCGCTTCAGTTGTCTCCCATTTAGGGCACTAACAAGCAAGCAACCGGGAGGCTGTGGCTATAATCAGCCTAATGAGATCCGTAACAAAGCCACTCTGCTTCACAGCCACACCTGGCTGATGTCTCAGGGATGCTCCTGGACATTGAGATGTTCCTTCTGCTTCCTTTTGATAGTTCGTCCTGTCCTATGTGGGCTGGATAGCTTGGCCTCGAAGGAAACCTCATTGACTATCTTGAAAATTTCACCCAAGAGAAGGCCCCACACTAAAAGCTAACGGCACTTGAGCTTCAAAACCACGTGGATCCCCTTTTACGGATGTCTGGGCTATCTGGGGTAAATTCATTCAATGAAGTTTGTAAAGGTGTTTACAGCAAATAGGTCTTCATGTTCAGCTGTTTACTCCTATAAAAGTACATTTTGAATAAACCTGTTTCACGACAAATGAATGAGGCATTGGTTCGTACATTGTACCCAGCACTGCTACTAACTGGTCGGGGGTGGGGGGGGATGCGGTGGTGGAAACCCCTGACCTACCCTCCCCTGACCACACCTCCCCTCTCCTGACCTCACCTCACCTCACCTCTCCTCCTCTGCCCTCCCCACCCCTCCCCCAAATAGGTCAGAACGCTGCAAGCAGCTCTGTACAAGTACTGGCTATATTGTGAGCTAATTTTTGAGGACATGTGAAGCAGGCTCAAGGAGTACTCACTCTTGCCCAAACATTACTGCAACAGGAGGCATGAAGTTTGGCAAAACTTTACAATGACATATTTTAATCCCCACTCTTCAATTTATCAACGATGCTGGTCCTGATACTGTCACCTCGCTTTTCCAAAACACTTCAGCCAATATACGACCTGTGGGAAGTTAGAAATTTGTTTGCATCAGATGTTTGGATTATATTTGGGGTGTGATAAAGGCGAAAGCCAAAAATAATCATCCAAAAGTGCAAGAATTTCAAAGAGAAAGCTTTGGACCAGGACAAGGATTCTTAGGGGGAATCTTGAGGTTGGTGAGAAGGAAGAGCTCAAAGATACAAATGTAACGTGGAATTTTAAAGAAATTATTTTAAGTGATGCAGAAAGGAGAAACTTGGTAAGATCAGGGTCACAGTTTTGTATTTTAAAGATGAATAAATAGGGGACCTTCAGTCTTAAACTTGGGGTAACTAAAGTAGAGATGACTGAAAAATGGATTATAAATAATAGAAAGGGAGATCGTTTTTAGTTCCATGGGAAGAGCATCTAAATCATAGAAACATACAACACAGAAGGAAGCCATTTGGGCCATTGTGCCTATGGTGTCTCATAAGAACATAAAAACTAGGAGCAGGAGTAGGCCATACGGCCCCTCAAGCCTGCTCCACCATTTAATACGATAATGGCTGATCCGATCATGGACTCGGGTCCACTTCCCTGCCCGCTCCCTATAATCCCTTATTCCCTTATCGGTTAAGAAACTGTCTATCTCTGTCTTAAATTTATTCAATGACCCAGCTTCCACAGCTCTCAGGGGCAGCGAATTCCACAGATTTACAACCCTCTGAGAGAAGAAATTCCTCCTCATCTCAGTTTTAAATGGGCGGCCACTTATTCTAAGATTATGCCCCCTAGTTCTAGTCTCCCCTATCAGCGGAAACATCCTCTCTGCATCCACCTTATCAAGCCCCCTCATAATCTTATACATTTCGATAAGATCGCCTCGTAATCTTCTGAATTCCAATGAGTAGAGGCCCAACCTACTCAACCTTTCCTCATAAGTCAACCCTCTCATCTCCGGAATCAACCTAGTGAACCTTCTCTGAACTGCCTCCAAAGCAAGTATATCTTTCTTAAATATGGAAACCAAAACTGCACGCAGTATTCCAGGTGTGGCCTCACTAATACCCTGTGTAACTGTAGCAAGACTTCCCTGCTTTTATACTCCATCCCCTTTGCAATAAAGGCCAAGATTCCATTGGCCTTTCTGATCACTTGCTGTACCTGAATACTATCCTTTTGTGTTTCATGTACCAGGACCCCCAGGTCCCTCTGTACTGCAGCACTTTGCAATTTTTCTCCATTTAAATAATGTTTTCTGCCCAAGTGCATAACCTCACATATTTAATTTGTTCCACTCCCCTCCTCTTTCCCCATAGCCTTGAAAATGTTTCCTATTCAAGTGTACATCCAATTTGATAATTGGTCAGAAATATTGGCTGGTGATCTCCCCTTCTGCACTCGCCAGATTGTGATTTTCATGTCCATTAAAGGCACGCTTGCAGAAAACCCTGGCAGCTGTATAGGATCTGGAAATGACATATATGTGGACTTTGAAAATGAAGACTACAGATAAGTTCCAAATCTAAAATGACATTGGGGAGATTTCAAGAGAAAGTGATGAGGATGGTCCTGGATCCTGAGGCTGGCTTGAAGCTGTGAAGAGATACTTACACAATTCAACTCCTTTTCGTTGATGAAAATGAAATTGAAAGGTTCTGTGTTGCAAGTTTTTAAATAGCGGCAGAGCCAGGTAGTGGAGGAGTAAGCAATCTTTTTTTAATATTTGTTCACGGATATGGATGTTGCTGGCAACACCAGCATTTATTACCCATCCCTAATTGCCCTTGAGCGGCTCGCTGGGCCATTTGAGAGTCAACCATATTATTGTGGGTCAGGAGTCACAGCTAGACTAGATTGGGAAAGGATGGCAGATTTCCTTCCCTAACTGGCATTAGTGAACCAGATGGGTTTTTACGACAATCAGATAGTTTCATGGTCACCATTACTGATACTAGCTTTTTGTTCCAGATTTATTTAATTAACCGAATTTAAATTCCCCAGCTGCCATGGTGGGATTTGAACTCGTGTCTCTGGATCATTAGTCCAATAATATAACCACTATGCTACCGTTGCCTAGTTAGCTTCAGTCGCTGAAGGCTGTGAGGGCACAAGTACAAACTGATGGAATGTTGAATAGCCATCCAGCAAGAACAACTGATGTATCAAGTGACATCTTTAAAAAAACACTTTGAAAAATATTTAAGGAAGAAATCAAATGCTGCGTAGAACAATGGCTCTTGTACTCATTCGGATCATGGCCATCTTTGTGGAATGTCGCTTGTCAGAGTTGAAGAATGTGGGAGTGATATTGACCTAACTCTGCACTTTTGCTAGATTACCCTTGGCGAGGGGTGGGAAGGGCTGGCAGCGATTTCACTCGATTGCTTTAGCCTTCAGTATTTAATCTTAATATGTATTTCTGTATCACAGACCGTGCTGTAACCATGAGAATCGTAGTGTCCCCTTCTCCCTTTGGATATTTGAGGTTTTTTCTGAACTGCTGCCATTGTGATGGCAGAAATATTTTTGGATTCAAATTGAACTGATATAAAGTTGGAGCCCAGGCTATTTTCTATGTGAAGAAACCTTCTGATTAACGTGATTTTGTCCTGTTTGCAAGTCTGGTTTTTGGTGCATATATTCTGCAGTGACATCTCTTGTCAATCGTAGCTGCAGCTAAGATGTCCGGTGTCTTTAAGAGCTGATTTTGCTTCATAGATTTATTAACAAGAGAAAGCAAATGCAAGAGAAATTATCAAATGGGGGTTGGGGGATTAGTAACAGAAATACAACCTATAAATCAATTTACAAGCAAACTACACCTTAAAGAGACTGCATGCACTAAGAGGTTAGAGAAACTGCACATGGATCATAATTAAGCTGATTATGTGCTGCTTTGACTTCAAAGCAAGAATTTTTACTCACATTTTTAAAATCATTTATTATGGTAGAATTTTTTTTAAATGGAGAAGAAACCATAAAAGTAGAAAGGAGAGAGCAAGTAGGGGAGGGGAAAGAGTGAGTGACGGGAAACTCGCACAGATTGAGATAGGAAAAGGTTGAGTGACAGAAAAGTGACACAGGAAGAGATTGTGATAGAGAGAGAGAGAGAGAGAGAGACAGGAAGAGTGAGAGAGAGAGAGAGAGAGACAGACAGGAAGAGAGAAAGAGAGACGGACACAGGGAGAGAGAGAGACACAGACAGTGGGAGAGAGAGAGAAAGAGAGACACGGACACAGGGAGAGAGAGACACGGACACGGGGAGAGAGAGAGAGTGACACAGGAAGAGAGAGAGAGAGAGACAGACACTGACACGGGGAGAGAGAAATTGACGAGACAGTGATATAGGGAGAGAGAGAGAGTGACGAGACAGTGATACAGGAAGAGAGAGAGATTGACGGGACAGTGACACAGGAGGAGAGAGAGAGAGAGAGAGAATGACGGGACAGTGACACATTAAAGGTGTTTTGCTGCTAACTTTGATTGCAGTGTTATCCTAGCCTATGAGACGAATCTTTTAAACAGTGACATGACATGAAGTTCCGATTTAAGAAAACCACTCTCTATTTTAATTATTGTCTACAACTAAATATTAATTTGTGGAACTGTATAATTAAGATCAACCACATTTTCCGTACTAAAATTATAGTATAAGACTGGCTTTTAATCTTGGCCATTCAGAAATTGGTGACCTGGCCTGTCAGGACCACCCTAGGCTAAATTACTGCCTTACTGCTCACACCCTACCATCAGTACTTCCACAGGGAGCATGACATCATTTCCCTGCTGCTACTGCACCATATAATAGACTGATGAACAAGGTCAGAGAATGCGGAGTCAGGGGACATGTAGCAGAATAATAGCTAGCTGGCCGCACGAAAAAGCAGATAGTAGATGTCTGTGTTCCTCTAATTCTGCCCTCCTGAGCATCCCTGATTATAATCGCTCAACCATCGGTGGCTGTGCCTTCTGTTGCCTAGGCCCCAAGCTCTGGAACTCCCTGCCTAAACCTCTCCGCCTCCCTACCCCTCTTTCCTCCTTCAAGATGCTCCTTAAAACCTACCTCTTTGACCAAGTTTTTGGTCACCTGCCCTGATTTCTACTTGTGTGGCTTGGTGTCAAAATTGTTTTGATCTCATAATACTCTTGTGAAGCATCTTGGGATGTTTCATTACATTAAAGGTGCTATATAAATGCAAGTTGTTGTTGTAAAAGGAAGCTATTCACAGCGGCAGAAGGTGGGTAGTGGTGTTCCACAACTGGTGTTCGAAGGGACCACTGTTGATCACCATATATATTAATGATTTAGACTTTGGAATCAAAAACACAATTTCTAAATTTGTGGATGACGCCAAATTTCGGAGATAGTCAATACTGAGGAAGACTGCAACAAATTACAGGAGGACATTAATAAACTTGCAGAATGGGCATATAATTGGCAAATGAAGTTCAACACAGATAAGGTATTACATTTTGGCAAGAAAAATCTTGAGGCCACATATTACTTGAAAAATAAGAATCTACATGGGATAGGGGAGCCAAGGAATCTGGAAGTACAAATCAATATTTCAAGCGCCTTGCCCTCAATCACACGCCATATAACGAAAGCATCCTGGGGTTAATGATGGTACCAGTCAACGTAATGTGCTATCAGTGCTATTCCAGTCCCTGCAGCCACATAAAGCAGGCAAACTGTTTTCCCAGAGGTCCAGTTCTTATAAAAATGTCTTTACATTATCCGAAGTGATAAATCCCCCAAGCCAGTGCTCCTAATCATGTCACCATGATTCACTGCTACATTTTAAAACAAAGTCAAAGCGGGTGTTCAAGGATTCTTCGTAACTTCATTTTTAAAAGAGATGGCAAGACTGCCTCTATAACATACTGTTCACCTGGGGAATCACCGTCTCAAAACAGATTTTAAAAACCCACTCCAGATACCATCCCAAACCATCTATTTCAAGTAACCTCCTCATGTCTATAGCCTTCCCCTGCAGGTGCAGCATCCACAGCCGGGGCTGCTTATTTCGTCCGGTCTGCCTCCCCGTTATTATTGCCAGGCAACCAGAGGCAGCAAAGAAGGTCAACGTCCGTCCTTTGCGCTGCCTTTCTCGGTCTGGCGGCTTCTCGCTTTGACCTTGCTCCCTCCGGTACCGGCTGGTAACCTTTAAGCGCAGTGCTACTGTGCGGCTTTTGGTTATTTCAACGTTTCACCGGAGGTATGGCAGCGAGGTGTGAAGGCTGATGTTTCTCCTCGTGGGGGAATCTAGAACTAGGGGGCATAGTTCCAGAATAAGGGGTCGCCCATTTAAAATGGAGACGAGGAGGAATTTCTTCACTGAGGGTCATGAATCTTTAGAATTCTCTACCCCAGAGAGCTATGGCGGCTGGGTCATTGAATATGTTCAAGGCAGACAGAGACAGATTTTTGAACAATAAGGGAGTCATGGGTTATGGGGAGCGGGCAGGGAAGTGGAGTTGAGGCCAGGATCAGATCAGCCATGATCTTATTGAATGGATGAGCAAGCTTGAGGGGCCAAATAGTCTACTCCTGCTCCTATTTCTTATGTTCTTGTGTTCAAACTACTGTGCGGAAGGTGATCCTGCAGGGTGAGGAATCGTGCATGGGGTGTGGCGGGGGGAGAGCAGCTGTGCTCTTCGGTGAGATCATTTAAAGACGCTTCTATATTGCATGAATTTTGCCATATGGGTCTGCAGAGCGAGTTAATCCTGCCTGTTGCGCAAAGCAGGTACTGATCCCCCTGCATTCGCATGTTATTGAGTGCCTGAGCCTCCACTTAGGGTCCAACAGCGTTACAGGGGCTGGTCCCGGCAGTGTACAACAGTGGGAGCAAGAGGTCATTATTCACAAGATCAGAGCAATGTTTTAGCTGCGGGTAAAATGGCCTTAACATTGCTCAGATAAATGCAGCCCATCGCAGGCTGGTTCTCGTTAATCTACTCCAGCCATTGCTGCAGCTCAAAATCATTCTCAATTTCTTGGTCAACCTCCTGTTGTGCATTATTTTGCTTTTATTAGCTACTCTTTCACTGTAAATGATCATTTATTCAGTTAGGTCGGTAAATGAAAATTCTACATCCAAGGTCGAGTCTCTTGGAGCCTTCTCCGACTTGAATAATGTGCAGTTATAATTGCCTTCTGTTTCCAACACTGATGCCAGTTTTCTGTTGGCTTAACTATAATCTCTCCTAATTCCGTGGGCCTTTTTACTCTCGGTCCCTTGTGACGAAGCTTATGAAATGCTCTTTAGAAGTCCAGTAATCGCGCTGTGAGGGGTGGGAGGGTGTAGTGAGAGAGATGCACTGGGGGGGGTTAGTGAGAGAGATGCACTGTGCACTGTGGGGGGCGGAGATAGTGAGAGAGATGCACTGGGGGGGGGGGTTAGTGAGAGAGATGCACTGGGTGGGGGGGGGGGATAGTGAGAGAGATGCACTGGTGAGGGGGGGGGGATAGTGAGAGAGATGCGTGGGGGAGGGGTAATTGAGAGAGATACATTGAGCAGGGTGGGAGGTTGTAGTGAGAGAGATGCACTGAGCAGCAGGGACCTGGGAGTTAATTGCACCCATCATAGGCAATCCCTCAGAGTAGAGGATGACTTGCTTCCACACTAAATATGAATTCTCAGGTGACTGAAGAGTTCAATGCGGGACCTACAGTCTCTGTCACAGGTGGGGCAGACAGTGGTTGAAGGAACGGGTGGGTGAGGTGCCTCAGTTGCCGCACGCTCCTTCCGCTGTCGACTCTTGGCGACGAGACTCGAGGTGTTTTCCTCCACTTTGGGTGGTCCTGGGCCTGGGATTCCCAGGTGTCGATGGGGATGTTACATTTTTTCGAGGAGGCTTTGATGATCTTGAAGCGTTTCCTCTGCCCACCTGGAGCTCGCTTGCCGTGTCGGAACTCCGAGTAGAGCGTTTGTTTTAGTTGCAATATTAACCTCTTGGCCAGTAAACTGTTGTGTGGTTCTGTCAACCAGTAAAATGGGGTGGGGGGGCGGGGGGGAGAAAAATGCAAAATAGCAGGCAAGAGATGTATCGGATTCTGGTCATATCTTCAAGTTCAGCAGATTTCAGAGGCATGAGCTGCCATTGGTATTCCGAAAACTGGATATTGTTCAGCAGTCGATCCTGAGAAATGCTCTGGTATGTTTGCAATTACTGAAGTCGAGCTGTCCCAGCCTACAAGTCCTGGGGAC
Source organism: Pristiophorus japonicus (assembly GCF_044704955.1). NCBI lineage: Eukaryota > Metazoa > Chordata > Chondrichthyes > Pristiophoridae > Pristiophorus > Pristiophorus japonicus. The sequence continues at coordinate 112,248,188 of NC_091991.1, read as the reverse complement.
GGCTTGCCTTTCTTTAAAAGCTGGCACCACATTTACTGGGGTTTCCCCCTGCTTTTAACTCGATGCTTGTTCCTACTGCTTTATCTACACAGTGGGAATCTTCTTCCTAGCGCCCCTCGTGGGGGAATCTAGAACCAGGGGGCATAGTTTCAGAATAAGGGGTCGCCCATTTAAAATGGAAATGAGAAGGAATTTCTTCTCTCTGAGGGTCGTGAATCTTTGGAATTCTCTGCCCCAGAGACTGATGGAGGCTGGGTCACTGAATATGTTTAAAGGGAGATAAACAGATTTTTGAATGATAAAGGAGTCAAGGGTTATGGGGAGCGGAATAGGAAGTGGAGCTGAGGCTAGGATCAGATCAGCCATGATCTTATTGAACGGCGGAGCAGGCTCGAGGGGCCAAGTGGCTACTCCTGCTCCTTATGTTCTCATCATGTATCTTCCTCCACAGACTGCCCAGTCCATTAGTCATTATTTGGGGATTGGTAATAATCCCACTAAATGTATCTTCATGAAAGGACGAAGAACCTGTTCTTAACCAGTAAGTGGTGCCCTAATATTCCTTGTGTAAGCAGTCAGTCTCGTCCAACTTGTTAGCTAAAGCCTGTGCTTCATATGAATGTGATTGAAAATGCAGTTTGCTTCTCTTGGTTCCTGCTTTTCATTTTAATAATTCCCTTCATTTCCTGAGTTCTTATCTGAGATCTTCCCTCTAATACCCCTTACCCTTGAATTCAGCCAATGTGGCCCAGATTCAAACATATTTTGCACCAGAAATAAAATCCATTGCCATCTTTTAGTTGCCGGAGAAACAAAATCATAGACCACTTTTTATTTGTGAATTGATCTTCTCTGTAAAATACAAGGGATCGCGTAAGTGTAGGTAATAAAGAGGGCGAGAACAGTTACATGTCTGGAATACACTACTGATACAGGTACTGCTTACTACAACATATACACTGAGGGAAAGTACAGGATAAGATAGTATGGGATACCTGGACCACTATTCCAGAACGCGGGGCACAGGGTGGGTGTGTGGCAGATCTAATGTTAGCTTTGGGGAGTGGGGACATGCCATGCTGACCTTGCTATCTTATGATGGGGCTCACAGAGCATCTCTGCGGAGGGTGGAGGGGGGGGGGGTGTCTGTCAGTTAAGGTGCTTCGGGAGGGCTAGCAACACTTGTAATGGTTCTGTTACCTTGATGTAGCACTTCTCCTTTGTGCAGGGAAATATCCAGTCTTGCCGGCAAGTCAGTCATTGAAACTATCATTTTTTTTGGCGGTGCAATTTATTTTGGCATTCGAGCATTTGCAGTCGGAATTCAAGTTCTGCAAGGGAACAGGTGATGTGGCATAAGGGGTTTGGCTGGTAGCCATGGGAGATGAAAAGGAGCTTTATGCCACGATCGCAAGACCTACCTTGCCTGAGATGCAATACTCGAGCGTTTGAGCAGGTTTTGTGGGCCAGCTCCAAGTGCACTGGAAGCCACATTATAGTCGGCTGAGACATGGGAAGTGTCAGTTAGTCTAGACAGAAATATTGTTTTGCTATCTTACCACAGAATGTCCAGGCCTACAAGAAGATTGCTGCCCCCATTCCCGGCAGTGTCCTTGATCAATTTCAAATGTTATCCAGAGACTTTTTCAGATCCTGGGCACCCTCCTATTCATCATAGGAAACCGGACGGTCTGCACCTGGGCAGGACCGGAACCAATGTCCTAGGGGAAGTGTTGCTAGTGCTGTTGGGGAGGAGTTAAATTAATATGGCAGGGGGATGGGAACCTATGCAGGGAGACAGAGGGAAGTAGAATGGGGGCAGAAGCAAAAGATAAAAAGAAGAAAAGTAAAAGTGGAGGGCAGAGAAACCTAAAGCAAAAAGGGCCACATTACACCAAAATTCTAAAAGGGCAAAGTGTGTTGGAAAGACAAGCTTGAAGGCTCTGTGCCTCAATGCGAGGAGTATTCGGAATAAGGTGGACGAATTAATTGCGCAGATAGCAGTTAACGGGTATGATGTAATTAGCATCACGGAGACATGGCTCCAGGGTGACCAAGGCTGGGTACTCAACATCCAGGGGTATTCAACATTTAGGAAGGATAGACAGAAAGGAAAAGGAGGCGGGGTGGCATTGCTGGTTAAAGAGGAAATTAATGCAATAGTAAGAAAGGACATTAGCTTGGATGATGTGGAATCGGTATGGGTGAAGCTACGAATACCAAGGGGCAGAAAACGCTAGTGGGAGTTGTGTACAGACCAACAAGCAGTAGTAGTAAGGTTGGGGACAGCATCAAACAAGAAATTAGGGATGCATGCAATAAAGGTACAGCAGTTATCATGGGTGACTTTAATCTACATATTAATTGGGTTAACCAAACTGGTAGCAATGCGGTGGAGGAGGATTTCCTGGAGTGTATTAGGGATGGTTTTCGAGACCAATATGTCGAGGAACCAACTAGAGGGCTGGCCATCCTAGACTGGGTGATGTGTAATGAGAAGGGACTAATTAGCAATCTTGTTGTAGAGGCCCCTTGAGGAAGAGTGACCATAACATGGTCGAATTCTTTATTAAGATGGAGAGTGACACAGTTAATTCAGAAACTTAAGGAAAGGTAACTTCGATGGTTTGAGGCATGAATTGGCTAGAATAGACCGGCAAATGATACTTAAAGGGTTGACGGTGAATAGGCAATGGCAAGCATTTAACGATCACGTTGATGAACTTCAGTAATTGTACATCCCTGTCTGGAGTAAAAATAAAACGGGGAAGGTAGCTCAACCGTGGCTAACAAGGGAAATTAAGGATAGTGTTAAATCCAAGGAAGAGGCATATAAATTGGCCAGAAAAAGCAGCAAACCTGAGGACTGGGAGAAATTTAGAATTCAGCAGAGGTGGACAAAGGGTTTAGTTAAGAGGGAGAGACCTGGGTGTCATGGTTCATCAGTCATTGAAAGTTAGCATACAGATACAGCAGGCGGTGAAGAAGGCAAATGGTATATTGGCCTTCATAGCTAGGGGATTTGAGTATAGGAGCAGGGAAGTCTTACTGCAGTTGTACAGGGCCTTGGTGAGGCCTCACCTGGAATATTGTGTTCAGTTTTGGTCTCCTAATCTGAGGAAGGACGCACTTGCTATTGAGGGAGTGCAGCGAAGGTTCACCAGACTGATTCCCGGGATGGCAGGACTGACATATGAGGAGAGACTGGATCAACTGGGCCTTTATACATTGGAGTTTAGAAGGATGAGAGGGGATCTCATAGAAACATATAAGATTCTGACGGGACTGGACAGGTTAGATGCGAGTAGAATGTTCCCGATGTTGGGGAAGTCCAGAACCAGGGGACACAGTCTTCGGATAAGGGGTAGGCCATTTAGGACTGAGATGAGGAGAAACTTCTTTACTCAAGAAAGTTGTTAACCTGTGGAATTCCTTACCGCAGAGAGTTGTTGATGCCAGTTCATTGGATATATTCAAGAGGGAGTTAGATATGGCCCTTACGGCTAAAGGGATCAAGGGGTATGGAGAGAAAGCAGGAAAGGGGTACTGAGGGAATGATCAGCCATGATCTTATTGAATGATGGTGCAGGCTCGAAAGGCCGAATGGCCTACTCCTGCACCTATTTTCTATGTTTTTATAAACATAAGCAATAGGAGCAGGAGTCGGCCATCTGGCCCCTCGAGCCTGTCCCTCATTGAATACGATCATGCCTGATCCGATCCTGGCCTCGACTCCACTTCCGCGCCCGCTTCCCATAACCCTCCCTTTATGATGCCTTTCAGTGATGGCATCCATCATCATCATCATAGGTAGTCCCTTGAAATCGAGGAAGACTTGCTTCCATTCTAAAAGTGAGTTCTCAGGTGACTGAACAGTCCAATACGGGAATTACAGTCTCTGTCACAGGTGGAACAAACATTGGTTGAAGGAAAGGGTGGGTGGGACTGGTTTGTCGAACACTCCTTCCGCTGCCTGCACTTGTTTTCTGCATGCTCTCGGCGACGAGACTCGAGGTGCTCAGCGCCCTCCCGGATGCACTTCCTCCACCTCGGGCGGTCTTCGGCCAAGGACTCCCAAGTGTCGGTGGGGATGTTGCATTTTATCAGGGAGGCTTTGAGGGTGTCTTAGAAACATTTCCTCTGCCCACCTGGGGCTCGCTTGCCATGTAGGAGTTCCGAGTCGAGCGCTTGCTTTGGGAGTTTTGTGTCAGGCATGTGAACAATGTGGCCCGCCCAATGGAGCTGGTCGAGTGTGGTCAGTGCTTCGATGCCGGGGATGTTGGCCTGATCGAGGATGCTAACATTGGCATGTCTGTCCTCTCAGGGGATTTTTCAGAATCTTGTGGAGACATCGTTGGTGGTATTTCTCCATCCACGCGACATTGATGACCCACCCCCCCCACCAACTCTGCCGGCATCGTTAGCTCCCCAGCTCTTGCTGTACTGTCCGACTCCTGTCTGACATCAAGCCCTGCCAAGATGCACTGAAATTATAAATGAAACTGAAGGCATCTTGTTTGGCTACAGGCTGCCCACTCAGGCTGAACAACAACTTGCATTTATATAGCACCTTTAACGTAGTAAAACGTCCCAAGGCACTACACAGGAGCGTTCCCAATCAAGAATTTGACACCGAGCCACATGGGGAGATGTTGGGACAGGTGATTAAACGTTGTTGTTTCGTAACCTCGGCACTCTGTCCCACTCCGCACCGTCCGTAACCCCCCCACATCCAGTCTGCCAGCTGGTCCCGCACCTCCCACTTGCAGGCTGCCGCCTGCCCCAGTCTCCACCTTACCCCCACTGCTGCTGGAACCCTTCACAGTGAACGCGAGACTGAAGCGCAGATTGCTGGGTGGGTTTTGAAGGCTTATGCATCAGAAGTGGATATCAATGATTGACTGTAATGCTTTAGATGTATTTGAGGTTTTTTGTTGTTGTTGTTGTTGTAAAATCCCCAAATAATTTATGTGGCTTCTACTAGGTTTAGTAATGATGGGCCCTCTCAGCCCTGCCCTCGTTATGGTTACCATTGTGGTCCCTGGATCCAACTCAGACTTTGTGGATCTAGATGAAGGTGCGTTGCCTGCACTATCCTCAGTGGGGGAGAATCGGTACAGGACTAAGCAGATACAGCGCCAGGGGCAAGAACACATGCTGTCATTATGCTAAAGTAAAATACTGGAAATCCAAAATAAAACAACAACAACTTTTATTTATATAGCACCTTTAACGTAGTAAAACGTCCCAAGCCGCTTCATAGGAGGATTTTAAGACAAAACAAGTAAATTTGACATCGAACCACATAAGAAGAAATTAATCATAGGCAGTCCCTCAGAATCGAGGAAGACTTGCTTCCACTCTCAAAGTGAGTTCTCAGGTGACTGAACAGTTCAATACGAGAATTACAGTCTCTGTCACAGGTGGGACAGACAGTGGTTGAGGGAAAGGGGGGGTGGGGAGTCTGGTTTGCCGCATGCTCCTTCCGCTGCCTGCGCTTGTTTTCTGCATGCTCTCGGCGTCAAGACTCGAGGTGCTCAGCGCCCTCCCGGATGCACTTCCGCCACTTAGGGCAGTCTTTGGCCAGGGACTCCCAGGTGTCAGTGGGTTGTTGCATTTTATCAAGGAGGCTTTGAGGATGTCTTTGAAACGTTTTCTCTGCCCACCTGGGGTTCGCTTGCCGTGTAGGAGTTCCGAGTAGAGCGCTTGCTTTGGGAGTCTTGTGTCAGGCATGCAAACAATGTGGCCTGCCCAACGGAGCTGGTCGAGTGTGGTCAGTGCTTCAATGCTGGGGACGCTAACATCGGTGCGTCCGTCCTCACGGGATTTGCAGGATGTTGCGGAGACATCGTTGGTGGTATTTCTCCAGCGATTTGAGGTGTCTACTGTACATGGCCTATGTCTCTGAGCCATACAGGAGAGCGAGTATCACTACAGCCCTATAGACCATGAGCTTGGTGCCAGATTTGTGGGTCTGATCTTGGAACACTTTTTTCCTCAGGCGGCCGAAGGCTGCGCTGGCGCACTGGAGGCGGTGTTGAACCTCGTTGTCGATGTCTGCCCTTGCTGATAGCAGGCTCCCAAGGTATGGAAAGTGGTCCACGTTGTCCAGGGTCATGCCGTGGATCTTGATGACTGGGCACTGCTGTGTGGCGGGGTCAGGTTGGTGGAGGACCTTTGTCTTACGGATGGTTAGTGTAAGGCCCGTGCTTTCGTACACCTCAGTGAAGATGTTGACTTTGACTTGGAGTTCAGTCTCTGAATGTGCGCAGACACAAGCGTCGTCCGCGTACTGCAGTTCAACGACCGAGATTGGGACGGTCTTGGATCTGGCCTGGAGACGGCGAAGGTTGAACAGGTTCCCACTGGTTCTGTAGTTTAGTTCCACTCCGGCGGGGAGCTTGTTGAGTGTGAGGTGGAGCGATTGCAAGAAAAATGCAGGGAACAGCAACAACTCTTGTACCTGGCCTTCTTTGACCTCACAAAGGCCTTTGACACTGTTAACACGAGGGACTATTGAGCGTCTCCTCCATTTCGGCTGCCCCCAAAGGTTTGTCGCCATCCTCCGCCTGATCCACGACGACATGCAGGCCGTGATCCTGACCAATGGATCCACCACAGACCCAATCCACGTCCGGACCGGGGTCAAACAGGGCTGTGTCATCGCGCCAACCCTCTTCTCAATCTTCCTCGCTGCAGAAGAAATCACAGCAGATGACCTAAAGCTTGGTCAAAGAGGTAGGTTTTAAGGAGCATCTTAAAGGAGAATAGAGGTAGAGAGGCAGGAAGGTTTAGGGGACAATTTTCGCCATCATTGGGCGCCATTTCTTTGGCGTACTCGGTCAGTTGAAATTTTCGCCAAAGTTATGGCGCGGGTACCGACTGTCAGCGCCAGATATTTTGCCACTGGTCTGTGTTGAAAAGGGATTCCGTGCCGTTTCTGGCCATTTATACCAGTTTCTCCAGCAACGATTTTTTTCAAAACAGCAAAATCTTAGACCCCGTTATAAAAAAGCCTACCTTAAGTTAAGGAAATCGGCGCTGGCCCACTGCGATCCCACACACCCGGCCTGCTGCGATCCCGGACCCTAGGTCCTCCACACACAAGGCCCGCTACAATCCTGGGCTCAAGGTCCCCCACGCTAGACTGAACAACAAACTCTAGGCACATTGAAAAATAAATTTGCAGAAGAGCCTTTTCCATTGCCACAGAAGAATTTAAAGCAGCCTTGCTCAAAAATGCATTACTTAAACTTTTCAGATGGGCTCTAATTTGCTGACTTCATTGACGTAGAAGGTTTTTCTGTTGCCCTGAACAGAAATATTCCTGATTGTGCGGCTCCGTGCTGCCCTATCAAAATGCTTCAAGCAAATCTCATTTGATCTTTAATGAAAACTCGTCAATCCAATTCCAAATTTACTCTGTCCTCCAATGGGACATAAACCGTGATGATTTATTGCAGTAAGAGGCAATTTGCATATAAATTAGGGAGGAAGCTTGTTTACAGAGTCATCTAATGAACACTTCAATTCTGGAAGGAACTGCTACTGCTACTGGACCAAGACCTAGCTCTGTCAATCAGCCACCACAAGTTAAAAAAATCAACACAAAGGCATCTTCCACCCCTCGGGATGTAGCTCGGGATCTGGAATATTGGGTCATTCATTGAAACACCTGTGAACTCATCCTTTTTTGGTGTGGAAGCAGGTCATCCTCGTTTCGAGGGACTGCCTATGATGATGATCTGGAAGGCAGAGCTTGATTTTACAAACAAGGCTGATGGGGGCAATTTTCAACTTTACCCCAAAGGGGCAGAGCAGATCAGAGCCTATAAAACCTGCCCCTGTTTCATTTAAACTTAACTTTATTATATGTCGTTTTAAAAAATAACAGATTTTAGATTAACTTTTATATATTTTAATGCCTTTATTAAAGTTTTTATATGAAGGCGCAACATTAATGCTTCCCTTTCATCTCCAGCACACAATCACAGAATGGGCATCAGGTCAGCATTGGAAAGGAGCGTGATTATTGCTAAGTGTGTGTGCGGTTTTATGCTGCAAATTTGGCTCTGAACAAAATGTTAATTCTAGGTTTTTAAAAACATATTGCACAAAACAAAGAGTTTAAATGTGAACGATATTTGTTCCCTTTTGTTCTTATTTCTCTCCCTAAGACTACATTGCTTCTTAATTACCTTTTTTATACCTAAAAAATTGTTTTGTAAAGATGACTCAAGCTGATCAAGTTAATGAAATAGTTTCCTGAACTTTACCCAGTTTTTTTACAAGACAGAAGGAGGCCATTTGACCTGTCGAATCCGTGACATCATCTAGAAAGATTTTCTAGTGCTGGATTCAAAAAATAATGTACAGGATCCTGGTTAAATGTAAAAAATAAATATGTTTATTAAACATTTGTACAAAACAGTTCTTAACTTAACTTTTAACTTTAATAACTTTAATACATTTTGTATCAAACTTTTCAATGAAGAAACACACAAACAAGCCATCTCTCCTCCCCCTTCGCGCTAGGTGCCACTCCTGCCCCTGTTGTTGCCTCTACCCCTCTCTGTGCCCGTTGTTGCAGACTTCTGCTTCCTCGCCCCCCCCCGAACCCAAGGTTTTTTCTGTTTTCTTTCCGACGGCGCGTTTGTTGTTGGTGGGTTGCGACAGGCTAGCAGCCGTCATTGTGGAAGGCCCAGGTTCCTCTTCGGACTCTTCTTCAGCCTGTGGATCAACCCCTGACTTTGGTCTAGGGGTTAGAATGTTAGTGGCAACCTGGGTGTGCCCCCTTATTGCTGACATCCCCTCCCTCATCTGTCCCGACAGTGTTGCTACCTCTAATGACAGTCCTGCAATTTCTCCCCTCACCTCTCCCATTCCTCCATCCAGTGCTACTACTTCAAGTGCCAGTCCTGCTAATTCTACCCTCACCCCACCCATTCCTCCATCCAGTGTTACTACTTCAAGTGCCAGTCCTGCTAATTCTACCCTCACCCCACCCAAGGTTTCCAGGAGCGATCTCGTTGGCTGGATGCTCTCCCCACTCATCCCCACGAGATGTCCTATGTTCCCTGCATCCTCTATTTCAGGTTCAACTCTCCTTCCCACCCTCCTCTGCCGTCTCCCAGGTATGGCTTGCTGCGACGCATTGGGACCCGCAGCTTCAAACAGTACACCATGAAATGTCGCGTCGGTTGAATCGCACAGGAAAGGGCTTGGAATCCTTGAGGGGTTTACCAGCTCCAATCCCAGTGTAACCATCTCAGTATCGGGGTCTTCCTGCTGCCCTTCATTCTCCTGATGTAGAATATCTGGACTGACGGCTTCCTGATCATGCTGCTCTTCGACTTCAGGTGCATCTTCTGTCTCTTCCTGATGTGCAACATCTGCAAAACATAACAGAGCAGATGCTTGGTTAGCGGCAGGGGAGGAAGGGGAAGCGTAGCCAGCACATGCAGTACTTAACATTTAGACACCCCAGACTCTGCAATTTGCAGCGCTTACCCTCGCTTGGTAACCTGGGCCCAGTGTCCATGTTGGTGATTGATCTTCTCCTGTGAGATTTAATCATATCAACGATTCTCTGATCCATGGCTGTTAGTTGCAGCCTACTTACCGGACCTCCTCCAGTTTTTGGCCTTTCTCGGTTGATCTGTGACACCATCTTCTGCAAAGATGAAAACTGAACTTTTTAAAGAGAGGGTCCTTCTGCACACGCACAAACACACACACACATTAGTCACATTTACAAATGTTATTGCAGTGTATAAATATAAATTTAAATAATACTACTTACAGTCACTGCTTGTCCGAGGTCCTGCCACTTCTTTTTGAGCTGTGCCCCGCTTCTCGGGGTAATGGACAATGCAATGGACTCTACTGCAACTTGGTCCCAAACTTTTGTGAGTACAGAGGGTTCAAGTTTCTTTTGGCCCATCCCATCTCCTTTCAGTTATGTATACCAAGGGCTCAATTTCTTCTGCTAGAACTCTCTCGGCCCTTACAGCTTCCTCTTCTCCTTCTCCGCCCCTTTTGACTTCTCTGTCCCCTTCCCTTGCAGCCATCTTTTGTTTGAAGCTGTATTTTCAATCTGCAAATCCACCTAAGGGGGCGGGACGTACATTATCGCACGTGGGTGCCAGAAATCGTGATTGTGGAAAATCGGGGCCTTTAGGGAGGTAGTTCCAGAGCTTGTGGCCCAGGCAACTGAAGGCGCAGCCACCGAGGGTTGAGTGATTATAATCAGGGATGCTCATGAGGGCAGAATAAGAGGAGCGCAGACATCTCGAGCAGAAAATGCTGGAAACAGGCAGCGTCTGTGAAGAGAGAAACGAGAGTTAACATTTCAGGTCAGGACTGGGAAATGTTGGAGATATGACGGGGTTTAAGCAGGTGCAGAGCATCCAGTGGATCGGCATCTGAAGGAGAAAAGGCAGGTTGCTGATGTTCGTGGAGAGACTCTGTTCACCCGCAATGTTGCTTTGTCTTTTATTCCTTTGGGGCCCTGACTGGTTTGATGTGTACTTCGGGAATCGCCTGGGCTTTCACAGATTTTCAGCATTCAGATTTTGTTTTAATGATCAGCACAGTCATGTGCTGACATATATAACACCATAAATTGCTCACTTTGAAAGAAATTGAATTGCCATGGTTATTGCCCACTTAATAAAAGTGTGTTCTCCCCAAGTTTGTGAATTCTTAAATGCCCCTATTTGCAGTACCAGAACTGTAAGTTGGTTCAGTGTCATGTCACAGTAAAGCCAGCAAACTTCCTGGAAAATACTGAAGGCAGGATCAAAGAATGCGCAGTGTTTGTAGGGCAGTGTTGACGTTGCTGCTAACAACGGCTGTAGAGTTGGTGGCAAGGCAGGAGTGTACCTGCGAGGTGTACCTGTGGGTTGTACTTGTGGGGTGTACCTGTGGAGCATGTACCTGTGATGCGTACCTGTGGATTGTATCTGTGGAGTGTACCTGTGGTGTCCTGTGTACCTTTGGTGTCCACCCATGGTGTGTAGTTGTGCTGTGAATGTGTACCTGTGGCGTTTACCCGTGGGGTGTGCCCGTGCCGTGCACCCGTGCCGTATACCCGTGGGGTGTACGTATGCTGTGTATGTGTACCTGTGGGGTGTACCCATGCTGTGTACATGTGGAGTGTACCTGTGGTGTTCACTTATGATGTGTACGTGTACCTGTGGGGTATACCCGTGCCGTGTACCCGTAGTGTGTATTAATGCTGTGTACGTGTACCTGTGGGGTGTGCCCATGCTGTGTAACCGTACCGTGTACCCGTGGTGTGTATTAATGCTGTGTACGTGTACCTGTGGGATGTACCCATGCTGTGTAACCGTACCGTGTACCCGTGGTGTGTGCCCGTGCCGTGTACCTGTGAGCGAGGTGCTCCTGTCCCATGCCTTTGATACCAGTGCCAGCGGCCTAAACAGCTGCGAGGCAGGCTTTAGTCAGGGGGCCCTGCTGCTGAGCCTGCACAGGCCAATGAAGCCTTTCTGTCGTCTGTGGCATGTACGCAGCTGTCTTAGAGGATCAGGCTGGCTCAGATGCCAGCCGTAGTGCAAGCCAAGAGGTTTCTATAATAACTGGAGCAGCAGCAGCATTGGTAGTGAGTTTGGATTCAGTTCCCCAATTTTAATATTGGATTAAATGCATTTTAGCGCAAGAGGCTCATATAAACATAGCAACATCTGTATGGCATGTGTGTTCTGTCTGCAGCCTTTAAACACATAATCAGAGCTGACTTCAAATGCCTAGTGCATCAGTTGAATTGGGTTGAGCTGAATCCACAGCCTCTGGTGGGCTCTAATACAGGATCATTCAGACAAATAACTGCAAGGCTGGTTGCCTTGACAGCAGAAAAGGCCAGTTCGATTTACCGCGTTGATTTGTCAGAGTAAAATGTCATGCCTGTACAAATCTCCTTTCTTCATGAATCAAACTTAATTATAAAGGGGAGGACATATTTTCCATTCAGATCTTGTTGGCTTCATTTCTAACCATGTTGTACAGACCAGCCTCGGGGAACTTTTGCAGACAGTTAACCTGTGGTGTGACTTCATTTTGCACGCTCACACACCCAATCAAATCAATTTGCGAAACAGCAGCATTGAGTATGATAAGCTGATCGGGATTTGTTTAACAGGTTCTTTTGCACACAATTAAATGTGGGTATTTACAGCAGAGTTTTGTGGAAAGTAGTTTGGGTTCAAGAAGTGTTCAGATGAGCCATATCCGTGTGGTGCACACACACATTCCCCTGATCACATTGCTCCATGTACATGCTTGTGTTATAACCCAGTTCCTTGACACTTTTTTTTTGTCAAGAAACATCTTTGAACAATTATTTCACACTGAAGTTACGGACAAATAAAACTGAAGCATGAGATAGGAATGTTGGTGTGTTGTTTCGATGTATGACTAATGTATATTCTCTCTCTCTCTCTCTCTCGGTAGTGATCTTGTTTTGCATGGCAGCCCTGATATTTCCGATTGGATTTTACATCAATGAAGTTGGAGGGCAGCCGTACAAGTTACCCAACAACACCCAGGTCGGGTCATCGTATGTCCTGTTTGTCTTGTCCATCTTCTTCACAATTGTGGGACTGCTGTTCGCAGGAAAGGTCTGCCTGCCTGGTTGAGGAAGCAAGGGAAGAAACCTGCCCGGTTTTTCAGCACACGAGAAAACCTGACTATCAAAGCGGAGTTGCATTCTGCAGCTGGGGACTGCTCGGGCAACTCACGTGAACGAGGATAGTTAGTTATCACTATGCACTTTGGAGACAAAGCGTTTTCCTCCACCAAACCCCTCACCCTATGCAGACTCGGAACTTTGTGAACAAACTGCTGCTTTTTGTGGATGAGGATGGGGCTGTTCTGGTGAAGGAACAACCTGAGGAGACTGCTCGTCTGGAGAGGTGTCGAGAAGCCTCCTTCCCCCACCCCCCCCCATTAACACTATACCTATCACTGTTTCATATTGGCAACAGGCATTGGAATCCAAGCGCTCTCTCTCTCTCTCTCTCTCTCTCACTCTTTAGCTAGAGACTCGGTGCTGCGCTGGAGGTAAGCAGGCAGATCCAGGCGGGGCTGGCCTCCCTGGTGAGAATAGTATGCTACAGCATCTCAAAAGTGGTGAACTGTTCCAAAATGGAGGAGGGTGGGGTGGGGGGTGTGTGGGGGGGCGAGAGCATTACACTACTTAAACTAAAGTGATACCAAAATGGATTTGATCCAGGGCTTGTAGCCCAGTAGAGTGCCAGGCTGACCAGGGTCACGTTATGAAGCCTATAGATCAAAAGTTGCTTTCTATTCTGTATAAAGCAAATATGGAAATTTATTCCTGCTGGATATTAAAGCCAAATATATTATTTTTTTTTATTAAGTAATATTTAGAAGAAACTCCCCTTTCTATTTCTTTTGGCTGATGCAGTATAATGTATATGCAACCCTGGAGAGTTACAGTTGCTTTACTGGAAAACACTATCATGTGACGGTCAAAGTCAATTCGAGTCGCTGTCACTTTGAGGTCAGTACGGTGGAAAGTCCTCAGTTACCTCATTCTTTGTGCTTTTTTTGGTTCTGTAGCAACTTCACATTTTCACACAATATTTACTACATGTTGAAACCTTACTGGGTGCAATTCTTTTTTTAAGTTGACTAAGCTGAACTAAAAACAAAAGTTATCTCTATTAAATTATTTGTATATGAGGAGAAAATGAGATTGTGACATATCCTTTTAATCACTCCGCCGCTTCAACTTGACTTTTTTTTGCAATATCTTGGCTAATGTGCTGGCTGTGGGAGGCCAGAGTTGTCCTCTCATTTATACTAACGGAACTTCACCTGTTGTTCGTGTACCTGTGTGGCACTGTGACCTAGTCGGCAGCTCCAGTCACCTTCCTGTGTGTACTTGTCCTGGGCAGTCAGGTTGTGTAACTTTTAAAGACAGCGCTATCTCTGATCGGGCAACCAGTCCGTTTCCACACGTCAGGATAGAGGCATTAAACTGAGCTTCAATTTTAGACTGGTGTCGTGTTGATGCTTTGGGGGGGCGGTGTGGAATTGTTGGGCATTTGCTGAGTTCCACCTCTGCTGTGGGATTGAACTCTCCGATTGACCAGAACCGGCGGAGAAACGTGTGTGACCAGCTGTGGAGGGAATGCTGAAGTTCCACTCACAATGTGTTTGCGGACACTTGTGGTCTGGCCTAGTCTGTGAGCAGTAAAGCTTGGCCGAGTTGTGTATAATGAACACTCCGCCCCTTCGCTAGGAAGCTTGCTCTGCATCGAGACCCAGTGATCGCAGGTCCGGCACTGCTGCCTGGGCTATTTCTGTCTCCTATCCACTCTTCACATGGTGGCTAGCTACAGGTACCGTGCAAGTGGCACTGTGTGTCTTTCTCCACCACAATAAGTCCTTTGGACCCAGGCTGCTCTGTCCCTAGGCATATCTCTTCAACAGCGCTGTCTGTGTTCGCTGAAAGATAGCAGGATGTTGGGTAGAAGTGGAATATTGCTGCTGGCAGCTAAAGCAGCCGCTTCCAGGGGATGTGTGCGCTCCGCATTTCGGAAGAAATTATGTTGGAGAAATAAATGCATGAAGAAACGGTTGTATTTAAAAGCAATCTGGTACCCCAGCACTTGCAGTGCGAGGTCAGAGGGCAGCACTTGCAGTGCGAGGTCAGAGGGCAGCACTTGCAGTGCGAGGTCAGAGGGGCAGCATTCACGCAGCCGCCGATATCTCCGAACCTGTTGCGAAGTAGAAGGGGAGAGAAGCAAGTGACAGCGACATGTTGCAGTGCAGAAAGCCGGGTGGAAACGAGTTACTGATCTGCTGACACATACCGGCATTGTGAGAAAGCACTAAGTAATCCGAATTACAACTGGATTTGAAATTGAGTAAATCTAGAATTCCTGAATTTATATGCCCTTTTATTCTAAACTAAACACCTAGCGAATGATCCTAAATAATGAAACATGCTTTTAGAGAAATGATGGCAGAGCCGATATATGTTTATTGGGCTGGAACAAAAGTTTGTTAACCTGAATTTTATAATCTGTGACCAACATGACACAACACTTTCATTATTTCATGAACACAATGTATATTTCAACATGCACGGTTTGAATTAGCACAAGCTCACAGGGTAGAATAAAGTCATAATCTTTCCTTCTTTCTTTGGCTGTCTTTCTCCTCCCCTGTCTGTCTCTGTCTGTGTTCATCTTTCCTTCCCCCACTCTGTCTTACTGCCTTATACCTATTTATATGTCTTTCTCATTTTCACTCACTCCTTTTGCTTTCTCCCTCCCTCTCTCTCTCTCTCTCTCTCCCTCCTCCCTGCTTGTGTGCACTCTTTCCTCTGTTCCCTCTCTATACCTTTTTACCCGTTTGATTTTACTGTTCTCCCAAAGTGGAAAGGCTAGCTCCAGCCAGTTCAGATTGCCCGCTGTTATTGCAGTAGCGCAGGAGATGAGAGTACATAAAATAAAATACCCCAAGGAACAGCTCAGACTGGGACTTGAGTCTGTAGACGGACTCTGCACTTGTGATTTGACTGAACTTTTACTGGTAAGTTTGTGCTAAATTATATCTCGATAACAGAAGCAGTCCTCGGAATAAATCACTTGACAACATTGTTGAAGGCACTTTGCTCATCAAGTATTAAATTTTGTAAACAAATATCTGATCTGAAGGCTTTATTGCAAATCTGCATTCTAAGTTTGACAGTGTCACATAGCTGCACCCAGTATGAAATCAGCAGCAGAACATTTTAGGAAGACTATCAAACTCATAGTTAAATATTTTAAAGTGTGTCAATCAGTATACAGGGTCACAAGTCTGATTTTGTTTTTCCCCAAGCCCTTGTGGCAGCAGTGCAGGTTGAGTAGATTGGGTCTATACTCATTGGAGTTTAGAAGAATGAGAGGTGATCTTATTGAAACATACAAGATTCTGAGGGGGCTTGACAGGGTAGATGCAGAGAGGATGTTTCCCCTCGAGGGGGAATCTAGAACTAGGGGGTATAGTTTCAGAATAAGAGGTCGCCCATTTAAGATGGAAATGAGGAAGAATTTCTTCGCTGAGGGTCGTAAATCTGTGGAATTCTCTACCCCAGAGAGCTGTGGAGGCTGGGTCATTGAATATATTTAAGGTGGAGATAGACAGATGTTTGAAAGATAAGAGAGACTAGGTTTATGGGGAGCGGGCGGGGAAGTGGAGCTGAATCCAGGATCAGATCAGATCAAATGGCCCACTCCTCCTCCTGTTATGTTCTGCAGCCTGTATAGGTGCTTTGTGAGTGGCTACACTCCTTTTCACTTCCCTAAACTGAGCAATCATTTTGAAAGAGCCATCGACAAAGGACTGAGTAATCAAGTTATCCAGACCCACTGCAATGGAGTGAGCAGTCCCGCTCCACCTATCTGGCTTCAGATTGGTTCCTGTTGGGGTCTTCAAAGTCCCACCGCACCACGTGTATCCTGCTCGCTGCCCCAGAACCCAGCAGCACCACAGAGCATTGCAAGTGCACACATTTATTTTTAAATTGTCACTTTAATGGCTCCATTTTCCCTCTGTGTAAAAGACCTAATAAATAGGAGCTTTGTGAGCAAATGAAGGTTATTAATACAATTGTCAGTACAACAATATGTTATAAAAAATTTTGTTTTATAAAATTCATGTACTCTCGCTAACCCTTTGTACATCACACTATCCTGTCCAGTACACTATCCTGTCCGCTCGTGTCTCTCTCTTTATTCCGAGCTGCTGTGTTTTCTGGGACAGCTCACGGGGCGAAAAAACTGTTCCATCGTTTTGTAAAGTTAACGTGACGTGGAGCCAGGTTCAGACTGACGGGAAACACTGAAATTACGGCATTTTGTTTGCTGGCGTTTCACTGAACGATCGAGTTGTATTATATCCTGGTTTGTGTCTGATTGTTTACATTCATTTCTCCCCTTGCTCCCAGTCCACGTCAAAGCCTGTCTGAAACACGCCACAATGAAGGATAACACAACAGTCTGACCGCCTGCAAGTGGTCTGCTGGCTAGCCCAAATCCAGAATGAGATCAAGTTGTTTCTTATTGTATAGAGTCACATAAGGGATTTTTTGGGATATGTGCAAACAGCTTGTACAATATCCTAAGTTATATTATCAATGTGTTTTATAATTGGTTACGGCAGTTTTTAAAATCAATAATTTCAGAGGAGGCATTGTTAATACGTCTGTACAAAGAGAACATAATTTTCCTTCACTTGTATTTTTGTTATTGAGCAAGTTTATCAAAATAAAATGATTGTCTACTAAAGCAATTGGTGGTTTTTTTATGCTGTGGAAAATAAAATCGATACAATTTTTCTGTTCACTAAAAACGTGCACCAGAGAGATCACCAACCGAAATGAGTAAAATCTCAGCAACTCCCACCCCCAGAAAAGTCTTCTGTTGAACCCCAGGTATTTTCCCTCCCCACTGGAGAAAGAACTCACACACAGCAAGATCCCACAGATAATGAAATAAATGACCAGCTCATTTTTTTTAAGTTAGAAACATAGAAAATAGGTGCAGAGTAGGCCATTCGGCCCTTCGAGCCTGCACCACCATTCAATATGATCATGGCTGATCATGTAACTTCAGTACCCCATTCCTGCTTTCTCTCCATACCCTTTGATCCCTTTAGCCGTAAGGGCCACATCTAACTCCCTTTGGAATATATCGAACGAACTGGCCTCAACAACTTTCTGTGGTAGAGAATTCCACAGGTTCACAATTCTCTTGAGTGAAGAGGTTTCTCCTCATCTCGGTCCTAAATGGCTTACCCCTTATCCTTAGACTGTGTCCCCTGGTTCTGGATTTCCCCAACATCGGGAACATTCAAGGTGAGGGGATAAATGTTGGCCAGTACACGGGGAGAACTCTCCTGCTCTTCTTGAAATCGTGGCCATGGGATCTTTTATATCCACTTGAAAGAGCAGGCAGGGCTTCAGTTTAACATTTCTTCCCAAAGACGGCCCCTCCGACAGTGCGGCGCTTCCTCAGTACTGCCCCTCCGACAGTGCGGCGCTTCCTCAGTACTGCCCCTCCGACAGTGCGGCGCTCCCTCAGTACTGCCCCTCCGACAGTGCGGCGCTCCCTCAGTACTGCCCCTCCGACAACGCGGCGCTCCCTCAGTACTGCACTGGAGTGTCCGCCTGGATTATGTGCTCTTTGTCGGGTGTGTAAATGGATTTCCTGATTGGCTTGATCTGGAAACCCTGGCACAATGCTGAATTAGTTTGAAAGAAAGACTCTCTCGGACACCTCCCAAAGCCCTTGAGGCAGTGAATGACTTTGAAGGGCAATGACTGTAGGCGAAACACAGCAGCCATTTTGCACCCAGCAAAATCAGCAAAGAGGTGAGTGATGAGTTAATCTCTTTCGTTGATGGTGTTCGTTGCGGGATGAATGTTGGTCAGGACAATAAAAGAACTCTCTCTGCTCATCATCAAATATTGGCCCGGAATTTGCGGTCCTGATGACGCCGATCGCTCTCATTTCGCCTTTGAAACTGACCGCAACTTCAGGATTTAGCGCATGCGCAGCCTAATGCAGAAATCCTGAGGTTGTGGTCTATCATTGATCACTCCTCCACACCGGCGCTCTGACCACCCCCCCCCCCCGCCCCCACAGCGCCACAGAGCCACCAATCAGTGTAATCTGTCAATTCAGGGAAACTGACACACACTTCGGTCTTTCTCAGTAACACCACTGCTAAATAGCAGAGAGGATGTTTCCACTGATGGGGGAGACTAGAACTAGAGGGCATAATCTTAGAATAAGGGGCCGCCCATTTAAAACTGAGATGAGGAGGAATTTCTTCTCAGAGGGTTGTAAACCTGTGGAATTCGCTGCCTCAGAGAGCTGTGGAAGCTGGGACATTGAATAAATTTAAGACAGAGATAGACAGTTTCTTAACCGATAAGGGGTTATGGAGAGCGGGCAGAGAAATGGACCCGAGTCCATGATCAGATCAGCCATGATTATATTAAATGGCGGAGCAGGCTCGAGGGGCCGAATGGCCTACTTCTGCTCCTATTTCTTATGTTCTTATGTAAATACCCATTAAAAGTTAGGCCCAAAGGGATTAAATGTGACTGGAGTTTTAACAGTGTATTGACTGCTAAACAAAGGTTGTGGCCGTGAAAAACTCACTTTACTTTTGTGCAGTGTCACATTTATCCATTTTAATAACATTTGAGAAACTTGTTCATCTTTATTTCTGGATTGCCTTTGCCCCATGTGAGAGCCCCAATCTTTGTTTTGCTCACTTGAACATTTTTAAACAGTTCGAATTTTAGGAGCTTACCCACTTCCTGGTTCGCTGTCTCTGAGAATTCTGCATTTTGATTGGCTGCTTAGACAACTTGAAGTCACAGAAACTCTTTGCTGGGAATCCCCATTGAGTTCAACGACGTGACAGAAAACCCGAAATTCTCGGCGGAAGATATTTGTGGGATGCTGACTTCGGGGCCAGAGACTCCACTGCTGACCGCAAGTTCCAGGCCAATGCCGTGGTTTTTCTGAAACATCCAGCTGAACAGGCATACATGGTTTAACATCTCATCCTGGGGACGCCTGCCAGTGCAGCACTCCCTCAATACTGCACTGGAGCGTCGGCCTGGATTATGGAGAATAAGGAAATGGCAGAGAAATTAAACAAATACTTTGTGTCTGTCTTCACGGAAGACGACGCAAAAAACCTCCTGGAAATATAGGAGAACCAAGGGTCTAGCGAGAATGAGGAACTGAAAGAAATTAGTTATAGTAAAAAAATAGTACTGTAGAAATGGGACTGAAAGCCGATAAATCCCCTGGACCTGAGACCTACATCCTTGGGTTTTGAAAGAGGTGGCTATAGAGATAGTGGGATGCATTGGTTGCCATCTTCCAAAATTCCATAGATTCTAGAACGGTTCCCGCAGATTGGAAAATAGCAAATGTAACCCCACTACTTGAGAAAGGAGGGAGAGAGAAAACGGGGAACTACAGACCAGTTAGCCTGACATCAGTAGTAGAGAAAATGCTAGAATCTATTATGAAGGACGTGGTAACAGGGCACTCAGAAAATAATAATAGAATTATGCAGAGTCAACACGGATTTATGAAACGGAAATCATGTTTGACAAATCTGTTTTTTGAGGCTGTAACTAGCAGAACAGATGAGGGGGGACCAGTGGATGTGGTATATTTGGATTTTCAGAAGGCATTCGATAAGATGCCACACAAGAGGTTATTAAACAAAATTAGGGCTCATGGGATTGGGGGTAATATACTAGCATGGATTGAGGATTGGTTAAGGGACAGAAAACAGAGAGTAGGAATAAACGGGTCATTTTTGGGTTGGCAGGCTGTAACTATAGTGGGGTGCAGCAAGGCTCGGTGCTTGGGCCTCAGCTATTCATAATCCATAATCGATGATTTGGATGAGGGGACCAAATGTAATACAGGTTAAACCTCCCTTATCCGGAACCCTCTGGACCTGGCCTGTGCCGGGTAAGGGGTTTTTCCGGACGAGGGGTGGTCACATTAAATTGGATGGTACAGATACTGAGCAAGGGGATATTGGGGCTGGCTGGCTTAGGGCTGGGAGTGCGGCAGAGAGATCATGGGGTGGGGGGGGGTGTGTGGGGCGGTGGCGCGGTGGATCGTGGGGTCAGGCCAGCGATTGCGGGAGTCAGCAGCGAGGAAGGACTTCAATTTGTTCATGTCAGAGTTCTGCGCATGCGCCACCCGGTGGCCAGGAATGGTTCCGGACGAGAGGTGGTTCCGGATAAGGGAGTTCTGGATAAGGGAGGTGCAACCTGTATATCCCAAGTTTGCTGATGATACAAAGCTAGGCGGGAATGTAAGTTGTGAGAAGAATGCAAAGGGACTACAAGGGGATATGGACAGGCTCAGTGAGTGGGCAAGAACATGGCAAATGGAATATAATGTGGAGAAATGTGAAGTTAACCACTTTGGAAGGAAAAATATAAAAGCACTATTTTTTAAACGGTGAGAGATTGGGAAATGTTGGTATTCAGAGTGACCTGGGTGCTTCTCACTGAAAGTTAACATGCAGGTACAGCAAGCAATTAAAGCAAATGGTATGTTGGCCTTTATTGCAAGAGGATTTGAGTATAAGAGTAAAGATGTCTTACTGCATTTATATAGGGCCCTGGTGAGACCGCACCTGGAGTATTGTGCACAGTTTTGGTCTCCTTACCTAAGGAAGGATATACTTGTCTCAGAGGGAGTGCAACGAAGGTTCACCAGACTGATTCCTGGGATGGGGGGATTGTCCTATGAGGAGAGATTGAGTAGACTAGGCCTATATTCTCTAGAATTGAGAAGAAAGGTGATCTCATTGAAATATACAAAATTTTGACAGGGAGATGCAGGGTGGATGTTTCCCCCTGGCTGGGGAGTCTAGAACCAGGGGTCACAGTCTCAGAATAAGGGGTCGGCCATTTAGGACTGAGATGAGGAGGAACTTGTTCACTCAGAGGGTGGTGAATCTTTGGAATTCTTTACCCTGGAGGGCTGTGGATGCTTAGTCACTGAGTATATTCAAGACAGAGATCGATAGATTTTTGAATATTAAGGGATATGGGGATAGTGCAGGAAAGTGGAGTTGAGGTAGAAGATCAGCCATGACATTAAATGGCGGAGCAGGCTCGAGGGGTCGAATGGCCTAATTATGTCCTTATGTGCTCAAGTTCCTGGAATGGGGTTTGAATCCACGACCTTCTGATTTGGTGGCAAGACGGAGCCAGGCTGACACTAGTCCAAACAATACCTGCCTTGCCCCAGAACATCGGTGATGCTGGCACCGCTGAAAACCGGTAACAAGAAATGTTCCAAGATGTTTGCTATGGCGTCCTGTCCCACCCTTAACCACCACCCCCACCCCCACCCCCACCGCCGCCCTGGCAATTTAAAAAAAATGAGTGAGCTGGCTTTGTGGAGGAATTCAACCACTTTAATGGAAAATCTTGTAGGAGGGGTTTTGATAGAGTAAATGAGAAGAAACTGCTTGCACTGGAGGGAGGGTCACTAAAACAATTTGTTCATTATCTCATTGCTGTTTGTGGGAGCTTGCTGTGCACACATTGCCTGCTGCGTCTCCCACATTACAACCGTGACTACACTCCAAAAGGACTTCATTGGCTGTAAAGCTCTTTGGGATGCTCTGAGCTTGTGGAATGCAAGTATTTTAAGTGCAAATTGAACTGTTGACATCTATTTTCCTTGAAGGTTTCGAATTGTTCTGGCGCATTAGATTATAAGGCGTTCTCCTTGGAGCTGAGGGCAGTGAGCCCTGGTACTGCCCTGGGCTGCGGTGATTGAAGCACAGCCTCCGACAGCAGGGCAGGGGATGAGCAGTAATACAGAATCTAAGGAGAGACCTGGGGAAGGCTCCTGAGGCAAAATGGAAGGATTTGTAAAGGAGGAGCTGGACTTTGAAGGCAGTAACGCTGAGGGAAGGGACAGCAAGTGGAGCTTTGGCGAGGACAGGAGCGATGGATGGTTGGTTGCACTCGCCTTTGTGTGAGAGGGAACATAGGCCAAAGAGTCCTGGAATAGGCAGTTAGTGATCGATGTCGGAGAAGGTAAGGCGAAATCCGTCCTTGAAGTGACGAATTCTGGCAGCGAGCACGGGCACAAGGGGCCAAAGTTCAGGAGGTGGAAAAATATAGTCACAAAAAAATGCAGACACACTCATGAATATAAAATTGTGGATCTGAGAGTAATTCACTCCCAGTCTTCAAATTGGTGAATAAATTACTGGAGCTTTGCTGCCTTGACTTATGCCTCCACTTACATACGGCTGGCTGTTCCATACGGTAACACGGCCACGCATGTCGACAGGCAAATCGGCAGCAGAGCTCTATAGAACTAAATCACAATGTTATCGCGTGTGTCTGTTAGTCACTCTGGGCCCTGCGGTGCCCACCTGTCCCAAGCATATCGCATGCTCCCTCTCCAGCACCACCCGGGCACCATTGACAAGACCACGGGAGAGAGGCAGGCAGCCAGAGAGACCACCGCACAGGTCCCGCTCAACCTGGACCTGTGAATCGCCCTCTGAGCCAGATCGGCGAGAAGATCAATAACAGCTTTCATTTATATAGTGCCTTTAATGTAGCGAACCGTCCCAAGGTGCTTCACAGGAGCCATTATCAAACAAAATTTCACATCGAGCCACATAAGGAGATATTAGGACAGGTGACCAAAAAGTTTGGTCAAAGAGGAAGGTTTTAAGGAGCGTCTTAAAGTAGAAGAGCATTTCCCCCACCGGCTGGCCAAAGAGCAGGAGCGTTGGGCTGAAGTGCCACCAAGAATTGAGGAACATCCCCCTCAGATAACTGACTCTGTGTCTAACAGACATGCCCAACAACATGATTGTAGTTTTATAAATTTCCTTTTGATTCTGTTGAACTTGCACTTTATGTTTCAATTTTTTTATTAGTCAGTGTTCCTCAAAACAATGGGGTCATTGCAAATGTGTTTTTGTGTTGATGACATGTCTGGGGCAACACAGTGCCATCCGTATGGATGAATTAAAAAGGTAATACAGCTCCAACTAATTCCAGTGGATCGAATTGGAGAGTAGCTCGCAGCGCCCTCTGCTGCTTTACCTGAGGATTGTTACGCACGCTCACTGTCTGTTAATTTGTCACCCTCGTTTGACTCAAAAGGTAAGTGAATTTTCACCTATCCAATACAATATTCAAGGAATTCTCGTTGATTGGCTTTTAATCAGTTTACCCACAAGGGATTTAATAATTCCTCAATTAAAACAATTTTGAATCCCACAAAAGATCTTTTGAAATTTGAGATGCAAAATCAATTACAAGCTCAAATAACATTTGCATATTAAACACGGTCATCTTCCACTGTGCACCTC